>NW_010536204.1:327-674 GCF_000687285.1 Phaethon lepturus | reverse complement strand
CAGGGCCCAGCAGCACCCAGCGTTCGCTCCCTCATCCCCGGGGATTCGCTGTGGGCACCTCTAGCTCTCCTGCCCCAGTAGCACTGCAGCAGGCGTCCTAATTAAAAAAAGCAATTAGTGGAGTAACACCAAGGGCTTCCCCTTCCCTCCAGGAGACGGTGCGTGCTGCCTGCCTCTTGCAAGTGCCTTTTCCCCCTCGCAGGCTCACGCTGAGACCGCCATAAAGCATCGACCCTTCTGTGCTCCGCTGCAGCGCTGCCTCCCGGCACCTCGCTCGGACCGAGACACACCGGCACATGCGACCGGCCGGGAGCCGCCAACACGTGCCGTGAGTTTCACCGCCCTCG
>NW_010536204.1:0-219 GCF_000687285.1 Phaethon lepturus | reverse complement strand
GGGCTGCTGAGGCTGCTGAGGACCCAGGGACGACGCATGGGGTGCAGGTACCACGTTTGCGCACCTCCCCTCTGTGGGTCTGCCTGTGTTTTCCTTCCCAGGGAAAAAGCTCCGGAGGGAGTGGAAACCACAAGGGATGCTGTAAAAATGACTTGGTTGTCGCAAGTTGCAATGATTTGTGGCAACGTAGGGCTTCCCCTCCCGGGCAGGGGGGCTCTC
>NW_010536203.1:22755-24568 GCF_000687285.1 Phaethon lepturus | reverse complement strand
CAATAATAATAGCAATAATAAAAATAATCACCCCAGCCCATGACAATTTCAAGTATCCCCCAAATAAAAGACAGAATTATAAATAATTATAACTTTACAATTTAATAATTGACACATATACTATAGTATTTACAGTATCATAAATGCTTTTTTTTTTTGTGTTACTTTTAGTAAGCAATCCCTGAGAACAGTTACTTTAACTTGTTTTTATTGAAGTATCTTCACAAATAGAGGAGTTTGCATGTCTCGGGTGGGCGGGAGAAGCGTTCTGCAAAGCCATCGCTTTTGGTGATACATGAGGTTCTAGTGTTGCGGATTTCTCTGCTCGCTCTTCCTTTTTTTTCTTTTTTTTTTTTTTTTTTTTTTTAATTCCCCACATAATTTTAAGGATTTTTGCACTTTGCAACCTTCGGATCCCTCCAGCAACCGCTTCCTTCAGGAAAGAGGTATTAGATTTCCAGGTTAGCTTTTGGTATTGGCAAGGGAGGGCAGGGGGCTGAGCGAATCATCCTTTTTCCCCGTGGTTGCATTTTGGTTTGTGCCCAAGGAATCTCTGGATCCTCTCAGTGTGTGAAATGGTTAAATCCAAGAAAGAAAAAAACAAAAAACCAAAACAAAACAACAACAAAAAAGAAAACAACAACAACAAAAAAGAAAATAATAAAAAAAAAAAGAAACAGAAGACCAGAACAGAGCAGCCTCTGCCAATGGGGGGAAGGTGATCTCTGCTTTCTTTCCTTCTTCTCTCCCGAGTCCCCGTGCTGCGGCCAGACCCTGCCAGTGAGCATGGCGGGGGCCGGGGCTCACCCAAACCGTTCCCGCACCAGCAGCATCAGTTTTTTCTTGCCTTTGTAGATTTGTTTGAGATTGTCAATGAACTGGGCAAACTGTATGTGCCCGTCCTGTGCCAGGAGGAAGGTCTCCCTGGCCTTGCTGAGGAACTCGATGAACTCCCCGTAGTGCCGCGGGCTGATGTGGGTGAGCCTGGAGTGGGTGGTGTTGATGTAGGCGCTTATCGTCGCGTCCAGCAGCTGTCGCAGGGGGGCTTTGTCGGTGGACATCAGCTTCCCCGAGTTCCTGCGGCCGGGGATGCCGGCCAGCCCTGGGGCAGTCATGGTGCAGCGGCGAAGGATGTCCGAGAGCACTGTGGCACAGTGCACGCTCTTCACCACCAGTGGGATGATGGCCGCCAGCTCGTTTTTGCCCAGAGAGTGGCTCAAGGCGCAGGCCCAGAGCACGTCATTGATGGCCGGGTGCGTGTCCTGGTTGTAGGCCAGGTTGAGATGCGTCATGGCCAACGAGGCCAGTTTGAATGCCCGGAGTGGGTAGCCCCGGTGCTCCATGTAGCGGGCAATGGTGAAGAGCTGGGTGTAGGTCATGCCGGTGGAGGCAGCATCGATGACAATCTGGTAGGCTGTCTCGAAGGCGATGTGGTCCTTCTCACAGAGGGTCAGGGCAGACAGGGCGCAGTTCTGTGGGTCCTTCATGGCACACTGCAAGGCCAGGGTGCGGGCGCAGCTGGCCAGCTCTTCCCGCTGTGGGTAGTCCAGGCTCAGGCGCGGGATGGTGTTGTGGGACATCACCGTGGCTGCCACAATGCTGGTGGCTTCCGTGGGAGTGAACAGCGAGTACCAGCTCTGCAGGATGCTCACCAGGGCCCTCACCCCTGCAAGAAAATACTGGGGTCACAGCACAGCCCTGGAGCCTGGCTCGGATCACGGGGCTCCTCCGAGTCCCCGGGGGCCTGGAGTCAGGGCAAAGCCACTCCATGGCAGTGCTGAGCTGCTGCCTCTGCCCCAACAGGGACAGGGCA
>NW_010536203.1:19845-22724 GCF_000687285.1 Phaethon lepturus | reverse complement strand
ACAGGCAGAGGCTACCCTGCGCTGCCACGCTGCAGGGCACAGCGAACACCGCTGGCCTGGCCTGGGCACAGGGGACCTGTCCCAGTTCCAAACCCAGCCACCGCTGTGGCCCCAGCCCTGCCAGCCAGTGCTCGGAGGTGCATCCAGTTACCCAGGAAGAAATGGGAGACCCAGGAGAGCTCAGATGCTCGAGGCTGTATGAATGACCCTAGGATCTCCATGCCCACCCCGCTCCCACTGCATGCGGGCTGGATCCCCCCAGCCCAGCGAGGCACTCACCCACTTCGGTAGCACACGTCACCAGCCACCTCACCATCTCCCGCCGCCGCCAGTTGAGGGTGGACAGGGTCATGCGCATCACCTGCGAGGCAAACTCAAGGTAACCGGCTGCCCCACAGGGTTCCAACAAGGCCACCCAACACAGAGGTGCTCCCCAAAAATCCCTCTGGCCCATCTGGCTACTGGCTCCCTGGTGGTGCCTTGCCTCTTCCCAAACCGCAGTGGGCACAGGAGCCTCCCAGGGCTGAGCTCCCCTGCTGAGGGCCATGCAGGGATCAAGTTACTCCTTCCACAGGGGACCGCCTGCGTGATGGAAAACCATCACCAGTGCCGCTGCCACAGCACGAGGGGCGGAAGGGCCACCAGCATCCCCAGCGCCATCCCGTACCTGGAGCCCCAGCTCCAGTGCCACGTTGAGCAGTGTTGTGTCCGAGTTGCTGTCAGCCGGTGTGGCTATCTTGAACGCATCCTGGGCCAGCTTGAAGATCAAGGAGGAGGAGTGGATGTTCTTCTGGATGGCCTCCAGCACTGTGCGTAGGCGCAGCATGTCCCCTGGGTGCAGGCAAGGATGGTCAGATGGCTCAGCCTCCCCCACACCTTGCCCTCGAGCCCCACATCCTGCCTACACCAGGTAGTGAACTGCCCCTTCAGCATGGTCAGCCCCTCTGGATGCACATGTGGAAGGACACACAGGGATGCTGAATCAGGCCCTGCAGTCCAACAGCAAAATGGGGTGTCCTCTCCAGGTGACAACACATCCTACAGCACCCATTCTTGCTCGAGATCATCCTCTCACGGAGAGGACAACGCTGAGCGATCGCAGACACGTCTTGGAGCATTAGCAGACATCTCCAGGCACCTGGATGTTCTACCCTGGGCTCAAGTTTGACAATTGTAAAGCAAACTCTTCCCAACAAAGGAGGGGCTTGGGGAGACGCCCAGTGCTGAAAGGCCGCAGAAAGGTCAGTCTCCATTTAGGAACATTAAAAAGAAGAAAACCTGTTTGCTGCACATACACTGTCTTGCCTAGTAAGTCCCTTCCCTCTGCAAGGCTAGCAAAGGCTGGGCCATGGCCACCTAGTCACACTGTGGCTGTGTTCCGATGTCCCAGGTCAGATACGCAGCTCATACGACTCAGACAGGCTGAGATACCCCCGAAGAAGGGGGGTCCTAGCACAATACCCAGTGATACTGTGGATCTCCTGCCACAGGAGGCCGTGGGCACTAGAAAGGCACGTGATGGCATTGGGTCATGGGGCAGGATCTCAGAAGAGGGACCCATCAAGGCATATTAATATCATGATCCTGCATCTGGCTTGGGGAATCCTCCCATCAGCCCCTGTGAGACACAGATTCACGTTTTGTTCCAGGTTCATGTTTCTACTCCCATAGTCGTAAACTGAGCAGACAAACCTCACGCAAAGAAAAGCAAGTAACGCACAGCAGTGTGGAAAACCTAGCGTTGCGCCTGGGCACACAGAGACATCTCGGGTGACTAAGAGCTAAAGATATCGCCTGCCACCCACGGCAGCCGCTTGCACTGCCACCAAAATCCAAGCCTCCCTAAAAAGGCTCGCGGGGGCGCGGGTGAGAGAGGCCGTGAGGACACAGGATCGCATCGGGACGTGCTGCGGCAGGGGAATACCTGGGGAAGAGGACAGCGGGAAAAACAGACACAATCCAACAGCCCTACACCCCCGCCACAAAAACCTCATCCCCATTAGGTGCTGGAAGGGAGAAGAAACTAAAGGATAAGCCAGGTACCAGCTTTCCATCAGGGCACTGCAAGGCAGGGGCAGGACACCATCAGCCCTGGAAAAGCATCCAAGAGGAGGAGAGCTGGAGGGAGAGAAGAGGCTGCTGAAGCAGCAGGGCTGGAGCTTTCTGACAGTTCATTTACCTTCCACCTTGCTGGGGAAGCGGCACCTTCCCCGTCAGGCTGGCACTACCAGGGGCTGGAGGCTGCCGCAGAGTGTGCAGGACAGCAGCGGGCAGTGGTACCTGACCCTCATGGGGCACAAGGCGCTCGCCATCCTGGTGGGGTTGGTTTCTGGACAGAGGGTGCCCACCTCCATCATTGTGCCTGGGCAGGAACTAAAGAGGCCCAAGAGACCAGCCAGGAGGTGTTTTATGAACTCCCTGCAGCTGGGACCAAGGTGTCCCACACAGCACTGCTGTCTCCAACTCCAGCCCTGCCAAAAGCTACACATGGTTTGGTGCACAGGGAGATCTTCTCCCTGCTACAGCCTGTGCAAGATTATTACCACCGGGCATGAAGAGACAAAGCAGAGGTAAAAGGATAAACAGCTTCAAACTAAACCATGGCATGAACCCACGACATGTCTGGCAGGGCTAGCTGACCTGGCAGCTGACCACGCTGCAGGGCAGGCATGGTCCAGCATCACCCAGGGGCACTACCCAGGACCTGCAGCACTGTGGCTGGCATCCCTGCAGGGTTACCTGCACCTCCTGGGAACCCCTTGTCCCACCCTGCCGGACCACGAGCCTTGGGGCCCTTTGAGACAAGAGCCCTGGAGATCCCAGACTCCGGTGGGCTGCTCCAAGGCCAGCTCACCGTGCCCTGCCTGTGGCGGGGTGCC
>NW_010536203.1:8259-19764 GCF_000687285.1 Phaethon lepturus | reverse complement strand
GCCCCCTGGGGGGGGCGGCCTGCCAGTGCTCAAGGGAGCAAGAGCTCCCTCTTTTCTCCAGGAAAATCCCTTTGGTGCTCTTGTGCAGCATCGTCCCATCACCCCTGTCCCAGAGCTGCCCCCCACCAACCTTTGGCTGCCGTGAGCATGGTGGAGGCCAGCTCGCACTGCTGCGACTCCAGGTGCCCCAGGGTGAACCAGCGCGGGTATCTGCTGGGGACCACCGAGACCAGGTGGTGGGGGTGAGTCACGTCGCCGGACGGTGCCGTGGTCTCCAGGACAGGCAACCTGAAGGGCAAACGGGAGGAGGCAACATCAGACCCCAGCCCAGCCCTGGCTTCGCCCCCTCTCCCCGAGGTGCTGGCAAGGCAAGGCAGGGGCTGCCTGCAGGCAGCTGCCCACAGCGCCGCCTTGGAAAGCATCCTGCTGCTGTGCACGTGTGGGGGCTCCTGAGGCTGCGTGCTCAACACATGGGCACAGGGATCAATCCGAGACCAACTTGAAAGGAAGAGAATGATCCGTGAAGTGATTTATAAACTTGTAAGGAAAAGCACAAGCCTCAGAAAAAAAGAAAAAAAACACAGAGAAAAAAAAAGCAAAATCCCTCCTCCCTCCCCGCTCCTTTCATGTCAGAGCGCCCGGCAGAACTCCTGGCTTTATCATCTGGTTCTTCTTAAAATGCCCAGTTGTGATCAGAAGCAGCGGCACATTTCCCCAGGGCCTCCGCAGCCGGTTTGGGTTACCTGCTTTTGTGGGGTTATCTAAAAGCCTGGAAAGCCCGGGGGAGAAGGAAGCCTAAGGAAAGGGAGCAGGAGTCTCACATCACCAGCCATGGTGACAAAACCACGTCGGCTCTTAAACCCCTGAGTTGGTGCTGGTGTCACTAACTCAATGGCCAGCCGAGACGTGCAGGAGGGAAACTGTCCCCCCGGACATTGGAGAGCATCCAACCGTCTCTGCTTTCCTCGCTCGCAGGCTTGGGGTACCCACAGGGCAGCAGAAGCACAACCTTCCCAGCCCAGGTCAGAGACACCCCAACACAGGGGGTCCCAGCGGGGAGCCGGGGACGGGCGCTAACAGATGGCGATGGAGCAACATGCACCCCCAGGCCGCTCAGTCCCGTTCCTGCTTGGTGGCTGGAGGTCTTAGGTCTGGTGGGGCATGATGTCCCCATGCACTGCAGAGGCCCTTGGCTGCTCTGTTAGGTCTGTCTGCCCTCCTGAGCAGCTCTTCCCAGGACAAGGGGGGATTTCAAAATTTCCCTCAGTGTTGGAGAGAGATGGCCCATTTCACCAAGGAAATGCTACAAGAAAGATGGTGTCAGAGGGAGTGGGCACTGGGACGCTCAACGGTTGATGGTTATTCATGCATTGACTTGTTTGATGGTTGTTCATGCATTGACTCGTTTGGGAAATTCCAGCCTGTTCAAGACCCATCCAGTCCCTGCCAAAAAACTGCAGCACACAGGCTGATGTCTGAGGTGTGTCATGCACTGGGGAAGAGAGATGGGGCAGCTCTTGGCGTCGGCCGTGTCCCAGAGACAGAGCTGGGCTTTAATGGAGAACAGAGTTCGACTGTGCTGTCTGCCCCGCTCTGCAACATCCTGGAGCCTGGGGCAAATCATCTGCCCATCTGAGCTGGGATAACAGCCCTTCCTGCAGGCAGGGAGGGCTGCAGGGTGCCCGAGGCCTGGCAGACAGAAGGCAGATGACAGCACCACACCTGCCTGGGACCTACTCCGCCAGAGGATGCCCGTCACCAGGACAGGCAGGTGGTGGTCCAGCCTGGGGCAAGGGGCTGGGCGCAGGGCTGGACCAGCAGACATTATCAGGCCCATGCAAATCCCTACGGATGGAGCCTGAAAACCAGGAATCGCCCAAACAGAGAGCAGGAGTCTCTGCACTGCTGCTTGGTGCCTGGGCAGCCCTACACACTGCACAGGATGATCCCAGGGATGGCAAGCTCCAGGCCTGCCTCCATTTCCATCCCTGCTCTAGAGTTGCAAAGCATCCCGGCTCCCCAGCGGAGCAGAGGAGGGAGGAGAAACAGGGGGCAGAGATGGAATAAAACATGCACCAACCTCATGGCCCGCAAAGCCAGCTTGTACGCCAGGTCTGCATCGTGGGGCAGCAGGGCAGAGAACAAGTATTTGGCAAAGGTGTGCATGGGGACGCTCTCACGGTGGATGACTTCTCCCAAGCCGCTGAAGGGACCACCTAGGCGGAAGCAGAGCCCATCAGCCATAATTAGCACAGGAGGATCTGTGGCTGGGGTTTGCACCACATCAAAGCTTTGAGGATCTGCTCAGCAGCTCCCTGGTGCATTACTCAAGTTGGATCCAGGGAAAATGGCTGCTCCTTCCTTTTCTAAACACCCTTTCAGGTCAAAATCACTCAGGAACTGAGGCCACATGCTTAACACCCTTCTCTGTAATGCCTCTGAGGTTGTCTCACTTGTCTCACTCCAGGAACACCAGCAAACCCTTGCCTTCCTGGATGATGGGGCACAGCAGCCATCCTACAGACCCACCACCACACCCACAGAGGAAGAGGCCAGGCGTAAACCTTGGAAAGGGCACCCTGGAGATGTTACCAGCACTCAGCTAAGACACAGGAGCCAGCTAGATGACCAAGTCCCCACCTTCCAGCAGCAAGATGCACTGCTTCCGCAGGGTCTGCACCAGCACTGGGTCCAGCTCCAGGTCCTGCAGCCGGGCGATGATCTGCTCCTCGTTGCGGCACACCTTGTCCTGGGCATAGAGACCTTCAGGCATCACTCTCTGCTGACCCATCCCCATCAGTGCCACCTCTAAGGCCAGGGACAGGTAGGACTCGCCGCTGTCTTGGCTGCCAGTCGTGACGGGCACATGTTGATACACTGGGGGTTTGGAGTCCCCAGCATCTGGAAGAAGGGGGAAGAGATGCAGCAAGGTTACAAGAGCCTTCCTAAGTAGCAGAACCACAGCAAAGAGAATAAACTCCCAACTTCAGAAGACCCACTCTTCCCTTGCTGCCTGCCTTCGGTCCAGAGATGCCTTCACCCAGAGATGATGGATAAAAGCTCCCTAGAGGAGATGTGGGCTTCACCCTCCTTCCTGCTCTCACTAGGAGATGCAGGAGACCTGAGACCTGTGCAACAGGGCGCACAGCAGAGCCTTCCCATGGGCCAGCATCCCTTGGCCCAGCTCTGCTAAGTCTCTCTCCTGCTCTGCTCTGGCTGCAAACTCTGAAGGCTGGGAAAACTCGGGGCATTAACACCCCTCTCTGCACTGCAGCTCCATCCTGGCTGCTCCTGCAAAGGTGCAGAGAGGGGGCATTTGGAGCCCAGGAGTCCCGAGCCCCAGACCTGCACCCAGGGTCTTCCCTCTGGGCTCGGTCCAGCCGCAGCCACTGGGAAGGAGCCAGGAGGAGTACCAGCTTGGTACCTGAAATTTCAAGGCAATTTTCCTCTTCTAATCTACAAGCTTCGGTCAGGGTGAGAAAGAGGCAGCCGATGGGGTTCAGAGGGTGGCCTACCCAGCCCTCCAAGTTGGTGATGGTTGTTGCTCCTCGCTGCAGCAGCTCTGCAAAAAAATGGAACAGAAAGACATTACAAGTGAGGAATTTAAAGACAGGTTCTGCACCCAGAGAGGTGTCTGAGATCAAAGGCAGACATGGGCCTGGGCCATGGGGGCCTCCAGGGCCAATTCAGGCATGGTAGCTTGCAAGGGCACGAGCAGCTCAGAGCAGCCACCCCACAGGCTGCCACAGACAACAGAGGGAGCAGGCACCCAACAAAAAAAGGTGCCCCTAAGGCCACATCAGATGCAGCACTTTGTTCTCTGTCCCAGGAGGACATGGAGGGACTGCAGAGTCCCAAGATGGGGTCTATAAAGTTAGACCTGCAGCTTAAGGACTTATTTTCAGTGCTAGCCTGAATGTTTTGGAAACACAAGCAGAAATATCTGTCGATGACAAAGACTCCCAGTGAGTCTTAAAAGCTCCATCTTTTGATGATCTCAAGCTGGCTGAGCTAGCAAGGCCCAGGAGTCACCAGCCACCAGCCGCAGTGCAGGAACTGACCCCAGCTCTCTGCCAACTGCAACTGCAAAAGAAGAAACACTGGTCTTGTCTCCTGGTACAATTTATTCGGTGAATGCAAGGTGGAGGCAGCACGCACTGCCAGTTACTGCAGCTCTGCAGACAAACAGTTCCTCTTTAATGCAGGCATCGCCCACCATCGCCTGTGCAATCCTTACCGGCAAACAGACATGGCAACAGTGGCAACAAGAACATCCCTACTCCAGCAGCCCCAAGACAGCATGTGGGCACCTCTCTGTCCTTGGTAGGTGGGTATCAACGCAGTTTGGCTCAGGCAATCAGATGCATCAGTTTGTCCGATACAGCACTGCCGCCCTGGATGGGGCAGCACTACCCTCTGAGATGGAGAAGACGTCCTCAACCAGCTGGGAGACCCCAGCTAGACCTCACGGATGTTCTCCCATAGCTCTACTCCTACCTTTCTTCTGATGCTTATATATTTCCAGCTGCCTTTGCTGCTGCAGTCGCAGGGTGTTGATTATGGCAACGGTCAGTCGGAGAGCTTCTCTGGGATAGCCGTGGGAGCGCAGGGCATCCACCCGAGCGCAGGCTGTTGGGACATGTTCTGCAAGGCAAGGACAAGCACAGGGGAACGGCTGAGCCAGAGGAGCACAGAAACTCACAGGATGGTACTCTGATGGGGAGAGAGAACCTGACAGCATCAGGCTTCAGGGCATTTCCTTCTACTGGTCTTCCCCACGCCCCAGCTAAACTCCTGTCCCCTGCCTTAAAGTCATCCTTTTCTCCCTGTTCCCGGCAGGGATGCCTACCAGGAATACTAACAGGACTCCTACCACGTTCAACCCAGAGCAGCCACGTCAGTTCCTTAACCCCACCTCCACAAACCTTATCGAGTGGAAGCATTTCCAGCACGCCATTGCTGCGATGTGAGGACTTCAAACACAGGCTGTTACAACCCTGCCGCTCATTCCTCCCAAAATCTGCACGGCTTACGGTAATTTCTCTCATTGCTGTACACCCAAACACTTCTCGTCCAACACCTCTCCCTGTTCTCATGGCACAGGTGATGATATATGGGGTGAAGCTGTGCATCCGGCACCGCGCTGGGGGCACTGGCAGATTTGGGGTGATGTTTGGAACTGCTTCCTTATTGCCTCCATGGAGCGAGCTCTGCAGACACCCTGGCTCTCCTGCAGCTCTCCTACCTGCTGTTTTATTATTAGGAATAGTCGCATGAAACCCCTCACAAGACTCACAGTTGCTTAGGAATTCATCTGCTCCTGCTGCTCATTGCTCACCTGAAATCACAAGCAACTGTGGAGAGGATTATGACTGAGTGAGAAATTAGCAGGAGCAGATGACATGACATGCCGCATAACAAGCAGCAAAAATCCCATTTTCTTGCAAAATGTCCTACCAAGGGGGATTAAAAAAAAAAAAAAAAAAAAAGGCAAACACAGAAGGTCTAAGATTATGGTAGAGGCATAATTTCTATTCCTGGAAGAGCTCCGAAAGCTTTGGAAATGCAGACAACCACCTCCACAAATGTGGTTTCCATGTCTCAAAGGTCACCCGCAAGGAATACACAAGGAAGAGGCTTCAGAACAAAACACATCTGTAAAAGAGCTTCTTGATGCTCCCTCTATTCATCTGCTAAATGGATGAAATATTCAGCTTCTCACTGAATTCATCACTGGAAGTTGCTGACAAATCACACTCCTCTCCCAGCACTGAGTCCCTGAAGGCGTGCCAAAAAGCAAAAGCTCAAAATCTAAAAATCACGGTAAATACATCAGAGAAATAACATGCACCAACCAGCTACGCCAAAGGGCTAGCCAGAACCCAGATTATGCTAGGGACAAGGGAGCTGTGGTCACCACGTCCCTGCTAGATGGGAGTCCATGCAAGCACTAACCCACCACTGCTGCCTATGGCTATGTGGGGAGCAGACCTGCAGCTACACAAAACTCATCCCAGAGCAGAAATGTCCTCTCCTTAGCTCCAGCTAAGCTAGTAGAGGTATACCAGCAGCCTTCACATGGGCCCTTTTTAACTTAACAGCAATTTAGTGCCTGTTGCTCCACAAACCACATCTCTGGATGGCTTTAAATATTCTCTTCCAATTTGGCTGGGTGATGGCAGATCCCGGCTCCTGGAGTGGACGACAGTGCAGTGGTGGGTTTTGACCTGTTCCATGTCCATACATTCACCTCTTGGGCTGTAGGGATGAGGCATCCACCCTTCTGGAAGTGTGGGGGGCTTGAGCCTCCCGTTTTGGGGTCAGTCTGAGGACTGACAGCCACACCAGGCACCCCCCAAGCCCTTCGTCTCACTCATTTTCATCCCAGACATGTAGCTGTCAACGGTCTGCAGATCTGCCCAGGGTCATGACTTTGCACTAGAGAAGTTACGTGGCTTGAGGTACATGGACTAAAGGTCTACAACACAGGGGGGTACTGGGCTTGACTGGTCCAGTATGACTTAAGCTTAATTGTACTTAATTGTTACTTTACTACAAGGCTTAATTGTACTGTCTGCTAAGAGAGGGTGATGCAGGGAAGAAAAAATCCAGAGGATACAGCTGTGCTCCCCAGCCAACTTTCAAAGGACTTTAAGTGTCCAGTCCCCCTGGACTGGGAACAGTGAGAGCTTGCACTGGGGACAGCCAAACACTGGCAGGATGAAAGAGGACACGATGAGCCTGGTGCGAGCTGCCCAAGGGGAAGCCAGACTGTAAATATGTAGGGCTTGCTATAAGGGCTGTGGCTGGGGTGTGGGAGGGCATCAAGTTCTTCTGCTCACCCTACTCCTCAGGCTAAGGGCCAGGGAGGCACTTCCAATCTACGATGCAGAAGTTTGCAAGGACCCAGGGTAGCAAAGCTTCTTTGATGCCTTGGGTGGCTCTTCTCCACCACCAACCCTACCCACCCACGCCACGCAGGGGCTGCTGGTTTGGATGCTCACCTAGCCACAGCGGCTGCCCCTGGGAGTTGAAGAGGAGGCTCTCGCCCTCCCGCTGGTAGGAGGGAGACACATAGAAGTCACTGCTAATGATGCGCTGCAGGTGACTGTCTTGCCAGTGGAGGTCACAGCCCTCGATTGCCCGGGTGAACACGGTTCGTCTGGGCCTGGCCAGCGAGTCTGCAAAGAAAAAATACCATCAGCGCCTTGGTGGGGCAGGGGTAGTCTGTTCCTGCCCCCAGACACGACCTCCCGGGGCACAGCAATGTCTTTACCATGAGAGCAAAGCCCCATCTGGTCCCACCCCAGCCGTTTCCGCGCTGAGCACAGGGGCCGTGGCTCCTGTGCTGCGGCAGGATTGCCTTTAGACGCCTCTGCTGCGCACTCCGCCTCTGATGGAGACGGCTGTCTCTCTAGACGGCATTGCTAAGTAACTTGCTAGAGAATAGCTGCCTTGGCCAGAGAGGTGAGAGAAGAGGCAGGGACTGCCCATCTGTTTGCCTTCTGACGATAATCCACTGTCGCGTAAGAGGCTGACACCCTGAAACGTGGCAGTGCATCGCCACCCCTGTGACGCTCAGCACGCAGGCGGCTGCCAGCCGTCGGGACTGGGCGTCCTCAGTGTTACTGCCCCACGAGCACCATGAGCTCTCCTCTTCTGCTCCAGCACAAAGTCCTGGCTTCACTGAACCACAGCTGATTAGATCAGGGGGCTGGAACACCTCTGCTGTGAGGACAGGCTGAGAGGGTTGGGGTTGTTCATCCTGGAGAAGAGAGGGCTCCGGAGAGACCTTACTGCAGCCTTCCAGTACTTAAAGGGGACTTAGAAGAAAGATGGGGACAGACTTTCTACCAGGGCCTGTAGTGACACGACAAGGGGCAATGGTTTTAAACTAAAAGAGGGCAGATTTAGACTCGCTATAGGGAAGACATTTTTCACAACGAGGGAGGTCAGACACTGGCACAGGTGGCCCAGAGAGGTGGTAGATGCCCCATCCCTGGAAACGTTCAAGGTCAGGCTGGACAGGGCTCTGAGCAACCTGGTCTAGTTGAAGATGTCCCTGCTCATTGCAGAGGGGTTGGACTAGATGACCTTTAAAGGTCCCTTCCAACCCAAACTACTCCATGATTCTATGATCAGCATTAACTGAAGCCATGAAGGGAACCTTACAAACATGTCTCATCTGCCTATGGGCAATGGGGGGAACCGTTGCCTTCCAGCAACCTCCTCTGGCTGTCTGAGAGGGCTGGAAGGAGGAGACAGCATCGCCTGAAACCCCACCGCTGCTCTGCGGCAGATATCTGTGCTCCTCCTCAGAGCTGCTCTCTAACTTCACTGACGTTTTTGAAGCTATCAAATGCTGGACAAGCATTTCACTCCATCCAGACATATCAGACAAACGGTTTGTTGGGAGGAAAAGGCCTGTCTGGAGCAATCCTGCTATCGCTCCAGCCATGCTGTATCATGGGGGCCAAACACAGCTGGTAGGCTGCAAAACAGGAAGCCCCTAAGGGGATGCAACGCTGAATGTTAGGTCCTGCAACCCACAAGACCGAGTTAAATGCATTCAAGGGGGAAAACAAAAGCCACTGCTCAAAGCTGATCCAGGGAGGCTGGATAAACACACTCCGGAAACGATGGCAACACGCAATTAGCCTGAATGCTGCAGGCACCCCGAGGTGGAGAGAAATTAAACAGGTGTTCATACGTAGGGAACCGAGCCTGCACACTTTACCAGGAAGGATTTCAGGAATCAGCTGTTCTCCTTCAGTAATAAAAAAGGCTGGCAACAATCTGCAGCAGTATTTGCATATGCACAAACTTTAACCCCGGGACACCTCCAGAGCCCACGCTGCTTTCAGTCCCCTGCTTGGAGAGGCGGGAGCGTGGAGACAAGGGGACGTCCCCGGCACGCGCTTCGGAAACTCCCTGCATGTCTAAAAAAAGTGCCCTGCTCAGTCCCAGCAACCTGCCCCGAATGCCAGAGCGAATCCTCGGCGGAGCTGGGAACACCAGGGGGGAGTCCTGGGGCTGGCGCAGGACATGGAGCAAGGCCAGGTTTAAATTAAGCCGCTCCCTGAGGGTGCACACAGGAGGCAGCCGGGGCGCACGGTCCTGGCCGTGGCTGGGGTGGGCTGGCAGGAGGGCCACGCTCCCAAACTGCTGCTGGGGGACTAATCCCACCCTGAAGAGCGAAGTTTCCTTCGTGGCACAGCTGCCGCCCTCCTCTCTTCCCGCTTTGGCCACACGTAAAACACCAAAGAGCAATTCCAGCGCAGCAGATGGAGGCACAGTACAAGCAGTAACTTTCAATTAATGTCTACTTCAGGCAAAAGGAAGGGGGAAAAGTGCTTAAATTTCAAGGGATCAGGTGCTTTGTCAGAGGTTGAGAAAATATTTTAGCACTAGGAACAAGCCCACAACTATACTGCTCCATTTGTGCTCTGCACTTGAACTGCATTATGCATCCCTGGCTAAAGACTTATCTACCAACTGAACGGAAGACCAGAAGCAAGGCTCAAGAGCTGGGAGAGGGGCTCTGCCCACCTCCAACTCCGCACTTTCACATTACAGCCAGTGCTTCCGAGCCCAGCTCCACTCCGGTTCAAGCAGCAACAGTTTTCCGTAAGACTCCGTACCCAAACCTGCACAGACAGCAGGGGTCTAAACTCCCCCAAGGTCAAACTGCTTTAAAATGACCTCTAATTTGATGCTTAAAACACAGGTGGCTTCACCCAAGCTGTAGCAAAGAGCCAAACATTTCCAAGTGTATCTAAAACCAGAAGCTGTGAAGAGAAATGTTTCGCATTCCCATGACTCCCAGAAACAAGACCAGCAGGTGAACTGGGGTCTCTCAGCTTTGGCGTGAGTTTTGACCCAGACCCAACCCCTGTTGCCACCGGCTGGATTTCCACTCCCCATCCAGACTCACCTTGGCTGTGACCAGAGCTCTGCGTAAGCGCGTTGGTGATGTTGGGAAGCTCGTTACCGTAATTGCCATCTTCCAGGGGACAGACGTCCATCTCGCCCCACTTGCGCAGCTGCCGGAGCCAGCAGGATTTCTCTTCCAGCTTGCAGTGCGGGTTTAACACCACGCACACCCAGAGCGCCCCTAAAGAAAGCCAAGAAATCAAGGAGGTGCCACCACCACACCCGTGGGGCAAAGCTCTCCTGCTGCCACACTTGTCGTGAGAGCCTGCGAGGTTTCACTGGCGATCGTCAACTCATTTCAGCATAATGCACGGACCCAGGAGGGGGATTTAGACAGCTTTTAAATAAAACTCCTCTGTAATGAAGCTAAATTATAATCTCATGAGATGGGGGACAGTGGAGAGGAGGGAAGGAGAAACGGGCTGTGTATGAATTTGTGAGTTCTTCTGTCTGCCAGGACAAATCTAGTGTTTGAACTACACATCAAAGCATGCTTAAAAACACCCTGGCAAGCTGCAGAGTCTGTATCTCTAAAGAATAACCTGATTTTGATCCTACCCACGTTCCAAGCGCTTTAAAGCCCGTTCCGAATGCTATTTCATCTGCCATTGTTCTTCAGGCCATTTGCATTCAACTATTTAAAAAGGAGATTTGGTGTATTTTCTTCCGTTTTTCTTTCTGTCTTTTCCTTTTTCTTTTTTAATCCCCAGTAGCCCCCAGCCTGCAGAGAAACCAGCAGAGGAACCTGGAGCTTGGCTTGATGTCTCACAGGCAGGAGCCCTCCAAGCTGTGAGCCCTGCGGAGCTCGCGAGCAGTGGGACGCCCATGCTGACACCCTCCGGGTCAGCCATGGGACCTCGCAGGCGTGACAATGCTGTCTGCTGCGTGAGAGGCAAAGCCAGGCCCAAGGACATCTGTCGTCACTAAGATCCAACTCATCCTTTCCTAAGACAGGGCTGACGCTGGTGCTGCTAACTGAGCCTTGCTGACTCTCCTGGGTCACCCACAGCTCTGCAAAGGGCTGCAGCAACCCAGACAAGTGCAAACCCATGAATTCTTCTTTAGCTAATTGCATTTCTGCCCAAATTTCCCTGCAAGGCTGCCAGGACACATCATGTCCCCTCCCCTGTGCCTGCCCCCCGGGGTGGGCTGGCTGCATGCTGGCACAGCTGCGGTGTCCCCAGGGATCCCCCCGGGCTGAGCCGCCCGTGCTGCTCCTCCCTCTGCCCGGGTCGGATCCCGCCATGCACATGGGGCAGGCTCAGCCTCCTGCAGAAACACCCTCCCCTGCCTCTCCTCCATGGCCCCAGCGGAGACCCGGAGCACCTTCCTTCTCCCCACCCAGCCAGCTGCTCACCCCCACCTCTCCATCACTCCCAGAGCCGAAGGTCCCATCCCAAAGCGACAGCCAGCGGCAGGACATCAACCGGCATGGCTCCGCTGCGTGGCGAGGGGATTCCTCCACGTGCCCAAACCACCTCCTTCGCTCGCTGTGTTTTGTGCAGCGGCTCCCCAGCCGCACAGCCAGGCCGTCGAGCCAAACCGCCCCAAGCGAGGCTGCGGCTCCCACAC
>NW_010536203.1:3101-8228 GCF_000687285.1 Phaethon lepturus | reverse complement strand
CCCTCGGGAGGCTGGGTGCTACGACAGCGCCAGCTGGAGCAGCCGGTCCCTTTTCCAGGCAGCGCGAGGCAGAACCAGGCTCAGCACCCACGTCCTGACTCCGGTTCTGCTCCAGTATCTCCCTGTCCCTCTGGGTTATAGCTGAGCTTTGGTGGTGCTCTTGGGATGCATCTCCTGGGACCTGTGCTCTGCCAGTTGGGACCTGTGGACACAGTTTGGTTCAAATCATTAATAAGGCGTGGAGGCTGTGCACGTCCGGTGCCTCGGAGCAGCTTGGCTTGGCAGGAGAGACATCACAGCGTCACAACGCAGATGGTGGCAGCAGCATCGCATCCAGGAATGGGCACGGGAAAAGCAACCGCAGGCGCTGATGATCAGCGAATATACAAAGCAGCCCTCACCCGGTCTAGCTCCATCCATGTCTCAGCTCCGCTCCTCCCAGGAAACCCCACCGAAACCCCACTCCTTTCTGATGAACAGGGGGGGAACAGGACTTCTGAGCTGCAACGTCAGCACTTAATGACTCCTCGGGGGCTTTCGGGGCCCATCCCTCCCAAAGCAGGTCCATGCCACTTGCTCCCAGGCTGCACGGACATGGCATCTTCCAAAAAAATCAGGTCTCCACTCCAGAAAATGAGTCTTCCTTAAGGCTCTGGTTACTGCCCCTCACCCCTCAGGTGCCTGCTTGCTGCCTGTCCCGAGGCCATGAGACCCCTCATCTCCTTGGCGGGCGCAAGCCAAATCCTGCGCTTGGCTCCTGGTGGGGGGCATCCTGGGGCTCCGACTGG
The DNA here is from genome assembly GCF_000687285.1 of Phaethon lepturus. Lineage (NCBI taxonomy): Eukaryota > Metazoa > Chordata > Aves > Phaethontiformes > Phaethontidae > Phaethon > Phaethon lepturus. Next base: position 7,440 of record NW_010536203.1, on the reverse strand, counting down.
TTTCAGGCACCCCCTTCCCACCAGCATCCCTGCCCGTCGTCGCTGCCCCTCTTCGCCCACTCCGGGGCTGCTTGTGCAAAAGGCAGCCTCCAGCGACTTCGGCTCACGCCTCCGAGAGCGAGCAGAACGGCTCGGCTGACAGGCGGTAAAGAGGCTCGGTGCTTTGGCTTCGCCGCCCCCAGGAACGGGATGCGCCCGCTGGATTTTTGGCTCCCACAGCTTGGCTAAGATGCGATCCTCGGAAGCCTTATGACTTCGCAGCCTATTTTTGGGAGCCCTCTGAGGCATCTTTTCCCTGCCAAAACACTGTGCCCCTGGGCTCTTCTGCAGAAGGAAGATGTGGCGGGGAGGTGGGGACAACAAGGGAAGAGGGATTCGCATCTGTCTCGGCTGTGATAGTTATCTGGGAGATGGAAAAGAGGGGTTTTCTGAGCCCTATGGTCAAGTGACATCAGCTGACAGCACAAGTGACTCTTGTCCTGAGCCAAAATGCCGCGCCGGCTCAGACTCCGCGTCTGTTCACATGCTGCAGAAACCTTCGTCTGAACTTTCCGATAGCAGAAGGTTAAGTGGGGAACAAAGCGGCAGATCACGATTAAGCTAAGCCTCTAAACAAAACTGCTTTTTGATGACAGGGCTGGGTGCAGGGACGGTGGGGTTGAAGCCTTCCCACCCCAGCGGTCCCGGCTGCTGGCCCCAGAGAGGACAGACACTCCGATCCCGCGCCCAAGTTTCCAAACCATCAAAGAAATTCTCCCGTTTCCCACAGGGTCGCTCCCCGGCTTAATCTGCTGAAATTCTCCACTGTAAACAAGTGGCCGAGATAAATAAACCCGTCTCCAGGCAGATTAAGGTCAGGCTGCACTTCAGCTGGTTTTTCGTCTATTTTTTGTAATTGGGCTTTAATCGTAAGTACTAATGCGCCAGGGCAAATACTCCCACGCCGCAGAGCTCTCCATCCAGCAGGTTTTTCCTTTGGCTCCCCAGCAGACGAGGCAATAGATATTCAGTTGGCAGCACACGCACAAGCAAACGATGCCCTTTTATTTTAATTTTTTTTTTTTTTTAACTCCAAAATCCTGCAAAATCCTTTACATTTTCCCTAGCATAAATCCACAATCTTCTTTAAGGCTGATCTTCTTCCAATCCCACGCAAGTCTGTGATGCAGTCTTTGCTAAAACCGATGATTAATTATTAAACACGCGCCCAAAATAATTTCAGAGAGGCCTGTTTTTCTCTTCCATGTGGCACGGGAATGCGGTCTGCGCCGGGGCTTCCCACGGCAGCTGGCACCAGGCCACTCATCCCTCCCTTTGGGAGCTGTGGGAATGCCGGGCAGCGTTGGCATCCACAGCCCACGGGCGGTCACACAACGTGCCTTCACTGCCCCACACACCTTGGCTACCGTTGTCTGCCCAGCAATGGTTTGGGACATCTCTCCGTGTTGCTGATGTTCGTTACCGGTGAACACCATCAACTCACTGCAGCTCTGGTCCCTCCATGCCTGGAGCCTTCCTTCAGAGGGATCTTCTGCTCCTACAGCAAATGCTGCCCACGTTCAAATCTAAAAGGCTTCTCTTAAGATGGGGGGAATAATCCCTGCTCTGAATATAATCCATGCCCAACCTGCCCTGCAGCCGCTTCTTGGACCACCACCGTGTCCTTTGCAGGAGCCTCTCTTCAGCATGGAGATGCCCAAATCCCTCCCACTGGACGTGCCTATGCCAGGCGAGCCGCTTGCTCTGACATGCGTTGGCTGGCACCATGTTTCACCTGCTGTCACGCCGACCCAGCCTTGGTAGGGCCCTGACGTTCCCTAGCCACCTTGCCATCTTCTGACGGGGGACGTGCCATCACCTCCTCCCGCTCTGCCGACCAAAACTACACACACCGACTTGGTCCTTGCACAGTTAAGCCAGGACTGAAACCCAACCACTCCCACCTCATGTGTGCAGGAAGGGAGGGAGGGCTCTTGTCTTGGATAGGTTTGAAGTCTGGCCAAATAATCTGTAATTCTGGGCAAACTGCTTCCTGCATCCAGACCTGCCTAGACACCCATCCGTCCACGTTTCACCGAAGTGTTTGCTTTCTTCAATGTGGAAATTCTGGCTTGGTGGATTTGGCCACCTCCCCAGGATCCTTGCATATCCAACCATCTAGTTGCAGCATCCCAAAATCCTGGAAATACCTTCCTGGCAAGCAAGCACAGATGAGCTCTTCAGAACCGGTGTAGTTGTTTACATCTAAGAGAACTTTACACAGAAGGGGGACACCAACCCCTGCCCGGCCCTTGTCTGCGCTGTTTGGCCAGGCTCTCTAGTCTCATAGCTATGTTTGCATTTCTTGGGCACTTGGTACGAGGGCCTGTGATCCCAGCTGCAGTTTCAGGTACTCCAGACCCTGGACCACCTTCAAGGGCCTGTGAGCCCTTGCCCTTACACAGCATCTCCCACCAGCAGGCAGCAGAGAAGCTCAAACTGACTCATGAAACTACGGCACAAGTCAAAATATTCACCCAAGATCCCAGATGTCCAGGAGAGCCCAGGACTGCTAGATCAACTCCGCCACACAACCAACACCCCTGGGCCCATGTCATCCAAATGTTTTATTCTAATGATATTATGGTGGTGGCGGCCAGCTGAGCTGGTGTCTAAGGTGCTTAGCTAGAATTACCCAGAACTGCATTTCCCTTAAAGCTGGGCTCTGTGCTGGCCATCCTGCCTCCCGACCCAGAAACGTGCAGCAGAGCAGGCAGAATTCTGTTAGATGGGACAAGACTTGAGAACCTGCCTTTCCCCCTCTGGATCACAGTTGCTCCAGGAACAGCACTTCTACATCCAGGCGATGCCCAGCCCCTGGGGCTCACCAGCCCGTGTCCTCCCTTGCAAAGGCTTCAGGGCAGCACAACAAACACCAGAATGCTGCAAGTATGGCACCAGCCACGCTCCGCACACCCATCACCCTTGACTCCTTTGCAGGAGAGCGGCTGGTTTAAGGTGTTGAACTGTGTAGTTTGGGCCCGATCCAGGTGTCCCACCAAGATTTCCCCAGCAAGGGACAGAGCAAGCACCTGGCATCTCTCAAGGCCTCTGCTCCCCAAAAAAAGAGGCCCAAAAACCTCTGGGATGATGTCTGCTGGCCCAGCAGCCAAGGCAACCCTGCTGCTGCTGCTCTCTGCGAGGCGGTGACCCTTACCCAGCTCATCCCAGAGCTGCCGGCACTTCTCCGTTATGCCTGTCCCCTGCTGCCTCCAGAGGGAGAGCCGAGGATCGGCCATGAACTGCTCCGTTATCAGCGTCAGCATCCTAGCCCCGTTGGAGTCCCTCATGCGCAGCATCTCCCGAACCTGGAAAGGACAGAGAGAAGGGCCTTTGTCAGACAAACCACAGTCCCCTGGAGGTGTTTAATACATGGTCACCTGGCTGGCAACCCACAGCTCCCTCAGTCTGGGAGCCCAGACTGTAAATATACGCATGTATATGTATGCATAATGTAGAGTCCTACATTAGAACACTCATGCAACGGCTGTGACCTGGCTCGTTGGAGTCCAGCTGAGTGACAGCCACAGCCTAGGCTGTGAAGAGGACCAAGCAATCAAGAACATGAAAACAAGGCCCTTCTGCAAAGGAAGAGAAGAGCCTGTAGGCTGGTGCCACCTCTCCATGGTCTTGGTAGGCTCTGCGGGGTTGGCTTTCCCCACACTGTGCTGATGGGGAGATGGGGGAAAGCCCAGCGAGGGATCGCACAGGGATCATGGCAAGCCCATCGCGTGGGAGGAAGGGACCTGCTAGGAGAGTGAGACAACCCAGGCCTGACCCAGAGCCTGGATTACAACTGCCTGCTCTGCAACCAGGCGAGAAGGCACTGGAGCAGAGATTCCCAGCTGTGACAGGCACCCTGCCAGGGCAGCCGGCGAGCTGCCGGCTACGTGACGCACCGAGCAGAGAGGGGAGAGAGCAGCCAGCTCCTCCTCACCTTGGCAAACATGGAGTTGAGCTGCTTCCCCGAGCCGTAGTACCCTCCCTGAGATAGGAACAGCTTCACCTGCTCTCGGACCTGCTCCTCGTCCAAGTGCCAGCAGTTCTCGTCGTCGATGCTGGCCCCAGCAGTGGGGTCGGGAGCGCCTGGGGAGATGGGAAGGGAGGAGAAAAGAGACAACCGTGTTTATAGCAGCAGGGTCAGCAGTCCCACCAGCAAAAGGAAGTGGACCCACCTCTATTTTATCAGCTTAGGTGAGGGAAAACCAACCAGGTTCCCAGGCAGCAGCTGTCAGGAGGGATCCCAACCACAGAGCTAAGGCCTTGCCCCTCTCCCTCTGCGCCCCAGGTGAAGCGAGGC
>NW_010536203.1:732-3070 GCF_000687285.1 Phaethon lepturus | reverse complement strand
GAGCGGTGACCTGCCTTCCTTCAAAGCCCCAGTGGTCCAGGCAGGGCAGCTGTAGAGCCAAGTGCTCCCTGGTGCCAGGGCTCGCCCAGGGTGCTGCTCCTCCTGATCCACATCACTGGTTTGTTTAAGCATCAGTAAAGCTCCAATTCCTGCAAGCCCTTCCCAATGTTTGGAACAGTCTAACAAAGGTACCACTGCATGGGTGGCTCCAGAGCCCTGGGTTAAATGCCTGATCCTGCTCCTCATTTGCTTTAGGACAGGGGACAAGACCCTGTGCATCAGTGTACATACCTGGGAGAGACCCTCCGCTGGAAAGAGCAAAGGATCAATAATCCTTCAAAGAGCAAACTGTGACTAGAACAGGGCCTGTGGCAGGCACACACCTGTGTTCACAGGCTGTATGTAATCTTCCAGAGAACCAAAAAAGAAAAAAAACCCCCTACAAGTGCTTTCAACAGCAGCTTGGATCCACCTCCCCATGCCGTACCCCTTTCAATTCCCATTTCGCCCCCCACCCCGAGCACTGCCTGGCTTCCCAGGCTGGCGCGGCAGGCGGGTTCCAGCGCAAAAGGGAACAGAAACTCAGCTTTTCGGCTCGCCGCTTTTGAGTCCTACTCTGCAGAAACTCCTCAGAGAAAACCAGTGCCAAGGAGGGACCAGCACAGCTGGAGGATGCTCCACTTTGGTCTGCTTCTCCCATCTTGTCTCCCTCTCAAGCAAGGAAGGGGGTCAGCACGGCAAGAGCGAGGTGCCGCACAGACAGCTGAGGGATGATGTAGCAGCCGTGTTCCCAATTAAATCTTAATGATGTCTTCCCCACTCGACTGGGATCTGGCTGGGGAGCAGACATCGCTTTCATGTGGATACAGCTCGGGATGCAGCGCATGCTCCAGCCCTGCACGTTGCTGAACCATGAACTCCAATGCAATTCATGAAAATCAAGCTCCAGGATGCCTGCTCAGCAGGGCGACTGCCTCTTCTTGGCTTGTAAGCGAGAGGACATCAACCCGAGGGGTTTTGTTCCTCCAGCAAAGGCTGAGAACGCTCCTGACGTGATAAGATAGAACTATTTGTATTTAATGTCCTTTACAAAATTCCTTTAATTTTTGCTAACAGTCGCTGCCTGAGAGCGTTCCAGCAAGCTCTAGGCGCAGCCTGCACCGTGCTGAAGGGAGAGGAGGAGGATGCTCCCTCTGCAGAATAATTTATAGTTGACAGAACCACGTAATTGGGATGGGAGCTGAAGCAGCGGCAAGGAAATCACAGCCGCTGGATGCGCGCGACGGCTTTCGCCTACAGCCCCGCGCGTGCCCTGATCCTGCTCCCCTGCCACCGGTGGTCAAGCCCTGCCATAAGCTATGAAGGACCACCATGCCAGGGACTGTCCATCCTGGCCATCTCAGCTTTTCCATGCTTTTTCCTTCCCTCCCCCAACGCCGTCCTTATCTCACAGATAAAGAGCAGACAAGCCAGCGATTATCCCCTATCAGGAACCGATGACTAATCTGTCTACCATGAGCGCTTATCCGGCCCCATCGCCGAGGTACCCCAGACGCTCGCACTCTTAATATCCTCCTACCCACTGTCCCATCCACCATTTCCAGCTGCAGCTTTCCAGACCGGCCAGATCATCTCAGCTGTTTCTGTAGGGTCACTTTGCTGCACCTACAGGGACCAGGAGGGTGCAGATGCCTGGGGTGACCCATCCCACCTAAGCTCTGCCCATCCTTGGTCCCTCACCAAGGCCACTGTGACAGATAAAGGTGGAGGAGTGAGCAAGATGCAAGAAGTGGCCACATTTTTGTGGGGTTCCCGGGGCTACCCTCGGTGCTCACTGCTCACACATAGCATTAGCGACGGAAAGCCCAAGCAGCGAGGAAAGCAGCGTGCGGCTAAATAAAACCTCCTCCTCCCACGCAACACATTGAGCACTTCGCACGTTGGGGTTCGGGATGCAGCCAAATTAGTAACGCGCCTCCCGCGCCTCCAAATAAAACCCAAATTTGCTTGTAAGTGTATTTCGCTCTCCTATAAAAGATTCAGAGAGAGGGTTGTACTAGCAGATTCCCACACATGCAACGCAACCCCGCAGATAACGGGCTGCCCAATTACACTGGGGAGCTGGATAAACATTAAGAGCAAACAACGGGATTTGTGCCGGGTTTAAATATTAATGGCAGGATTTGTCCACTTCCCTTTGCCAACGTTCACACCGTGGGGGCTTCGGCAGTGGCATGCCGTGACGCAGCTGATGAGTGATTCCATGTCTCGGCTCCAAAGGAGCAGGGAACGGCATGTAAAACAGCCCGGCGCCTGCATAACACGTTTCTCATATAGC
>NW_010536203.1:0-701 GCF_000687285.1 Phaethon lepturus | reverse complement strand
CTCCAAAGAGCCCTGTTTCAGATGTGCTGTGTCTTGGTCCTGCCGGATTCAGATTTAAGGAAACACCACCGCACATCTTGAGTGGAAAGACGCTTTCACCAGCCCGTTCACACAGGCTGTAGAAACAGAGATAAAAATGCAATCCATCACATGCCAAGCAGTGCCCCTGCCTCGCTGCGGGCTCGGGGTTTAACTGTTTGACAGCCAAGCAAGACTTCTCCAGGCGGATACGAAGGCTGAGAAATAAGGAGTGGAAAAAATCTACAAATCAGAAACCAGAGTGAAGCCAGGCACGGAAAATTCAATGCCTTCTTCAGAAATTAGCTGAAGAAAACATAAGGTGCTCCTGGACTAGAAAGCAGCAGGTTTCCATGGCTAAGGAGGTGGTGGGATCTTGTGGCTCATGCCGAGGCATCAGCACATCCCAGACCCAAGCTCCTGAACCCAAGAAGGGGAGCTCCATTAGCTGGGTGGCATGGGAAGTACTCCCAGAGCATCTCACCCAAAACAGGAATGGCGACACAAAGAAAAAGGGATAATTATTATTTTTAACCAGCGCCTGGAGCTGATAATAGGATGGTAAAAGCAACCAGGGATGCAGGTGGCTGCCCCGACATCTCCCTCGCGGTTGTCTCAGCCAACTGTGCCCGGTACCCGCTGGCAGCTTGGGGTCTGGCCGTGCTGGCCCCGGGCTCAACGGC
>NW_010536202.1:0-1968 GCF_000687285.1 Phaethon lepturus | reverse complement strand
ATACAATAAGGGAATTCTGTTGGAGATAAATAACAATAAATTAATGAGATATTACAAGCAGAGAAAATGGTTATATCAGATTCTTAAATAGCCCAGGACGTACCAAGTACTCCTTGATGATTGATGACCTGGAAATCCTAGAGACTATTTTATGTGCATTGATTCAGTCACACAGTACTGGAAAACCAACATCTGTGCCCTAATGCAGCTTTTGTATATTGCCCCCCTTCATGGTCCTGGATCTTACAGCAATATATAAAAGCAAACCCAGATCCTTAAGTGTGTCTGGCTACTCTGTAGAAAGACATATGTCAAACCAAAGCAGGCATGTGGGTTGATTTAATTTTCCAGTTTTTTACATATAAAACCTGATAAGCATGGAAAGATAAAGAGTAGTTCTTTGAAATGATATGCAAAAACAAATTTGCACAGAATTAACAGTCTGACAATCAAGAAATGAAATTAAAAATTAATTGCACGCAAGCATAAAAAACATATTTTAATGTCATGATACTAGAAAAAAATTGTGGGCTATTCCAAAGACCTGGATCGCACATTCTCAAATATAACTGGATTATTTATTTGAGATATCAACCTGACTGATGATCTATACAAAATCTTGTAGTAAAATTTTCATTAAATCTTCTATCATCAATTCAATAATTCTTCAGAAAGTTATATTGATTTTTTTTTTTTGTAAATTAAATTGTACTTAGTGGAATGCTTTGAGATAAAAATATTTATTGTTTTATTTTAAAGAATGCCATTTTTAAGTAGGATTGTCCTTTCAAATTACTTTTTTTTAAATGTTATTTTATTTGCCTGTTTCCTCGTGGCAGTAATGAACAGTGCATCAGTCAGCAGTAATTCACAATAATATAAAAATACTGCTAGCTCTTATTATCTTGAACTTTAAAGGGCAGCTGTTACCACTTACAGAAACTACTGATTTTCTAGAATATAATGGCTCCTATGTTTACCGTAATAAAAAAACACTTTGGCTCTTCAAACACAAAAGAAGATAAACTCAAAATATACTAATTACTTGAACAGCAACTTTCAGTATCTTTTATTGGGAGATATTTTTTATTTTTTTAGTGAAAACAGTTCACCATCTATCTCGCTTCCTTCAAGGTAACAGGAGTACTCTTGCCATGTAGCATCAAAAGACCTAGTTACGAGACTGCCTTTCTGTCAATATAGTTTATGGACAGAGACACATAACTTCAGACAGTCAGTAAGAGCAGAAGCTTGAAATTCTCTAAAATGCTCTTAGCTTACTACACACTGCAAAGAGATCTTCGGACGACCAGGCTGCCAGTTTAGAGAGGTAAATTAAAATGCTTAATGTAGGCAGCATAAATACTCACTATCTTCAGTATTTATAAATAGGTACCCAAATCCACTAAGAAAATTAGGAAAAGTATATGGATACTTATATTATGCCATAGCATAGTCTAGCAGTTATAAGGATATATTGCTGCTGGCGCAGCATGACACAAGGTAACAAAACTTAATGTGATAGGAGATGTCACATTATGCAGCAGTAATGCTGACATGCCATGAAATATTGTAATAATAGCTAATATAAAGATGAGAAATAAAACTCAAAAATTGTATATTCTTCTGATGCAGCATTTCTGTGTGTTTTTGCTTGAAATGAAGTATCTTTGGAAACTCTTCCTAGTGAAAAGCTTTTGTGGGGGGTTATCCTTGGCTAATAGCCAAAGACCCGCTGTCACTCCCCTCCTCAGCCGAACAGGGGACGAAAGGGGATGAGAAAGCTCGTGGTTCAAGATAAAGACAGGGAGATTGCTCACCAGTTACTGTCACAGGCGAAACAGACTCCGCTTGGTGAAAATTAACCTAATTTATTGCCAGTTTAAATAGATTCGGGTAGTGAGAAATGAGAAGACAAACATTAAAACACTTCTCCCCTCAGCCGTGCCCTGCGGTGGGTGGGCTGGA
>NW_010536201.1:10241-12009 GCF_000687285.1 Phaethon lepturus | reverse complement strand
CGGCTGCCTCCGAATATAGCCCTGTCAAGAGAGAAATTGCCACTTTCCCTGAGGTGGCTTTTGAGCCGGAGGCGCGTGGGCAGGGGAAATTGGAATTCACGAGAGTGGGACAATTCCATTACTGCCTCGTCCAGCTTCTTCCTTCCCCTATAATAAGGGAATTAACTACTTTGCAGGTCTGAGTATATCTGGAGGAGAGAGGCAAACCGGTGAGCAATGAGCCCGTGACGCAGCTGGATTTAGAAACTGTATCAAGAATATCATTAGGTTAAAAAGTAGTTTGCACTGAAGGAAGTTTTTTTATTTAAACACAGTGTTTTACTTGGCTTTTATTGTACTGAATGGATTTATTAAAAAAAAAAAAAGCAAAATGGAAAATGATAAATTATTCCCACTGAGAAGATTCCATTTGTGATAGAATGTAGACTTGGAAAAAAAAAGAAAAAAAGAAAATTATAATATCTCACTAAGCACCAGACAACAGCGCACACACACAATACTCCATCTTATCTTCACAGAAACAGAAAGGAAGCCCTCTGTAAGTGCAGAGATGTGGAGAAGCTTTGGGGTCACAACTCCAGATTTCTCATTGAACCACAGGAGGTTGGTCTACAGCACCCGGGACTGATTCCCTAATAGCCCCAATAGTCACGTTCAGAAACAAAACCTCTATGCCCTCACACCGGAGCCTGAAGAGCAGCATGGCACATTCACTACCACTGGATCCAAAGAAAAGACAACAAAAGGAAACACAAAGCACAGACCTGACAATTGCACATGTGTTAAAGGCAAACTCTAAGAGTCTTTCTGAGCCTGCGCAGGGTAACGGGGGGGTTTGGAATGAGTTCAACACCTTAAAAATAAAATAAAATAAGACAGCCTTGATGTAGCTCTGTAGGACCAGGAGGGGAATCACAACCAAATAACAGGAAGAAAAAATAAACAGACCCTCAAACACAGTGACAACACCACCTCGTGCTGCCCCCGTTTCACAGGAGAGGACAGGAGCCCTACCACAAAGCGCAAGAATGAAGGCAGAGAAATAAAAATACCAGGAGTGGCAAAGGGAAGGGGATTCAGGATTTATTAAAGCATGTTGTGATAACTTCCAACAAGGCCTCAGAAATATAAGGTTGGAACCTCAGTCTCCCTGAGCTATCTTCTGCAGGGAGAGCCGACAGCCCTCCCCTTGCAATTTTTATTTAATCAAAACTCCCTGCAATATGTGAGAGGTGGATGGAGCCCTGCTCCCATCTCAGGCAGTGGGAGCTTGTTCAACAGGTGAGAGTTTTAATGGCACGATTTTCCTAGCATATTATTTTTGTCAAAAATTACAGCTGTATTTGTTTCTATGCTGGCGCTTCTTCAATTACTCGGGCTAATATTCTTAAGTTAGGAATTAAACAAAGCGCTTGCCCGATGAAAGCTTCTCCTAAAAATAAGAAGAGCAAGGGACAGATTTGCAGCCCTGAGCACCATCCTGGCGAAGAGGGAGGGCAAAGGGAGACGTGAGCGAGCCCTGGTTGGGGTGGCCAGGTCCAACCCCCAGCTGCTCCATCCCCACCAGGACCTGGGAAGGCTCTGAGGTGGCACCTTTATCTCTTTTCATTCACAAGACGCCTCACGGGTCGAGCAACTCTCAATCAACACGAAGAATTTACAAGCTGGGCAGCACAACGTCTAAAGCCCATGCCCACGCCGAGGGGTGATGCGGGGTTATCTCTCCGTTACAGCACCGAGGCTCTGCACCGTACTGAATTTTATCCTG
>NW_010536201.1:7064-10210 GCF_000687285.1 Phaethon lepturus | reverse complement strand
CTGAAAAAATACCGTGCCTCCCTGAAGCACAGAGTTTGTGGAGCAATGAGCAAGGGCTGGAGAAATATTGAAATAACCTCCCTAAGCGAGACTGCCTTCCAGAGATACTCCTGCAAATTGTTCAGAGGCTCCTAAGTTGGTGGTTGGAAAGCTGGAGTAAACCATAAAGGACCCATTTCACAGTCCAGTCATTATTCTCTAAGAAAAACAAAACCAAAAAAAATAAAGGGGGGGTTTAAAAAAAATCCATGAAGAGTCTGACAGTGTCTTAATGAAAACCAGAAAAAAATACTGAAAAACATAACATGATCAAGGGACAAATTAAGGGTTTGCAAGTGTCAGTCCTGAGCCAGGTCTGCAGACCTGCAGTTCAGAATGATATGCGTGTGCCATGAAGTAAGCAAACGAGCTTTGCACCACACACACGGTTTAGTGGGATGCCTCACAGCAGCGGCGGCCAGCCGTTAGTGACACAGCACTGCCATTCAAGTGGGACGAGACGTGCCGACTTCCCAGTACCTTGCACTGCACTGGCTGAGCTCTCCATTAATACATCATCCAGCATTAGATCTAAAAGAACGAAACGGCATTAATCACCCGGCAGGACACACGGCAAGACTTCCCTTCCCCGTCAGAGGTCCCTGTGGCTCTCGGGCTCTCCATCGCCTCTGCTGGGAATGTCTCCTTGCGGGACCGTCTCCTCGCGCCTTTGGAGGGTGGGCTCGGGTACACGGGGTCATTGTGGAAAAGGAAGGGCTCTCGTGCTTCTCCCGCGTACGCAAGCGGAAGCCCGCAGACGGGCTTCATACCTGAGGCAGGGCACGTACCCCGCTGGGCCAGCACGCCCGACAGGGATGGCTCTGGCATCTGCCTACGTCTCACCGAGCTGGGATCCCACATGCTCTTCTGGTTTTCAGATGTCTGATTGCATAACTGCGTTTGAAGAGCCTACGATCAAAACCGATCGTGCAACTAGTTCCATGTCTACGTCTGACATCCATAGGTTGGTTTGGGCAACTGGGGACACTCGGGAAGCCCAGCTGAAAGGAGTCCCCAGGCAGCTGCTGGCATAATCAAAGCCCTAGTCTTGGTATCATCTGCCAGTTCCCACCATGCAGAATGAAGCTAAGCGATGACGTCTGTTGCCTCTGAGGGCAAAGTTGGACACAGTCAATTAAAACCAACGTTTCACTCAACGTGCATTGGGAGAACTGTTCTGACTGGGAGGGCTTCATACTTTGCTCTTGAAAGGTTTTTATGGTGAATGAATACTCAGCAATATTTGATCCTCAGTAAAGCAGCTGTTTATTGCCTCTTTAATTAGGCATTTCATAGGACTGAATGAATAACTACATCTCCAAGGATGGTTTGTGATTCCTTCCCACTGGGAAATTGCCCAGACTTATGTCTTTTCTTCATCTAGTTCCTCTAGCATTATAAATAAGGTCATTAATAATAGCTAAACATCTATTTTTCTTCTACAGAAATGTCTGCTTTCCAAAACTGAAACTTTAAATAGTGATCTTTCTACCCAGCCTTTAAAAGCATTTTCTAGCTCATCAGCCTGAAACTGTGTTTGGGAATTTGGACTGGCCAAAAGAGCTTTCTAGGCATTTACTTGACGTGAAAAACAAAAAAAATTCTTTCCATCTGTATCCCACTTAACTGAGAACAGTCTAACATGTCCTCCATCGCTCTTGAGGAAAGCTTCCATCTTTCCACTGACCATGGAGGAAGCCAGGCTCTCAGCATAAACCAACGTTTGATGTCCAGAGGCTGGTGTGATACATCCTATTGGTTACAAAGTCTTTGAAGCTCATGGGACTTAAAAGACGTGACCAAAGGAAAGTGCTGGGAAAGTGCTGAATTAAGAGAGGCTGGGACACCGTCGTGGTACGTGATTGTACGACTAAGCCTATTAAACACCTCCTAGACTATTAAAAAAATAAAACAGACTTAATACTACCAGCTTTAGGAACAAGTGCCTGATCAGACAGCCCCTTAAACAGTACTGAAGTCTGTCAAAGATAGTGAAGAGATGTGAAAGGGGACATGGAGAGAGCAGCAGGCAGACTGACCAGGGAGGGAAAACGTGAGGCCATGGACACAAAGGGCAACGGAGAAAATTCAGTCAGAAAAGAGAGCATGCGAGAAGAAGAGTACCTCCAACCTGTAGCCTCTGGCTGACTTATTTCTCACTTATTCAACCAAACTAGAAGAAAAACAGACTAAAAGACAAATGTCAGGTCGGAGACTTTTGGCACAGTGGAGGTCTAGCCTCCTTTCGTCTGTAAAGCCTTCTCTAGGCAAGGCTGCAAGCTTGCACATCCAGTTTGGAGCTTGGCTCAAATTGCATCAGTGCTATTTTGTCTAGTTAGTTACTCTCCTCAACAGCTTTTTTTTTTCTAATCTGTATTTCTCAAGCAAATGCATTGATATGTTTCTCTAAGGAGTTTTTAAGCATTACTAGAATGAGATGGCTCCATTATTTTATTACACTCTTGAATAGCAGTGGTGCTACTGTGCAAATAAATAAACCCGCTTGATAAATGGGACAGGTAACATCACTGTGGCATTACAAGGCTGTAATAAACCAAATAGTGAATCCAGTTATCAGCAACAGTGCTCATGACTCAGAAGATTTATGGGGCCATCCGGCACTGCTGATCTTTGCAGTTGTCACTATTTGTGTAACACTGAGCTCTGCTATCCAAGAAGCTCCAGGCCTGATTATTATTATTATTTTTTAATTTAAATAACCTCCAATGGAAGGGTCATTGCAAATCATGCAGCCATTAAAAAGGCTTCCATGGCTCCTTGCTCAGCCTAAAACGACACTATTTCCTTCATGCAAATTTTATAGCCGGACATGCTTTTGGGAGAAGAATGATCAGTAGACGCGAGGCAGGGAGGGGAGGGAGGAGGGGATCATGTGGAAGGTCAAGCAGGACTCAGAAAGATGTGGAAAGACTACCGACCAGCCATCTGTTTCTCCTTACTCCTTCTCTTTTTCTCCAGCCGGCGAAGCCTCTTCTCCTCCCGCCTCTTGGCTTCTTCCTCCTCCTGGTGCTGCCGACACTTGTGGAAATTCTCCACCACCACCCCCACAAACATGTTGAGGACGAAGAAGGCCACGAACAGCAGGA
>NW_010536201.1:6623-6981 GCF_000687285.1 Phaethon lepturus | reverse complement strand
AAAAAAAAAGGGGGGGGGTGGAAGCAAATTGATACAGTTGCTCCATCCACAAAACCCGTGGGTGCCCCTTTGAGGCGGCCCAGCGTGCTCTGCTCTTCCGGAAAATTAGAGCCCTATGAGACATTTCAACTGAATGTTCCCAAAACACGAAGCACGTTCAGGACAGAAGAACCACCTCTGTTCTCCCAACAGCAGGACAGTAGCATCCTTTGCAGCTATTGTAAGTCCCTCACTGAAAACCTGTACCTACACAAAGCACTTCTTTTCTGCCGAAATGTCCAAATTGCTTAAAAAGTCAAACCATTCTTTGACGGGCGCAGCTCTCCTAATGCTAGTTACACCAGTCATGTTGCAAAAT
>NW_010536201.1:0-6592 GCF_000687285.1 Phaethon lepturus | reverse complement strand
TAGGGAAAAGGCTAGGTCCAAATCCAGACTTTTCACTGGACTCCTTGTCACACCCCAGGACTTGGGTTAAACGCCTCCCTCGATCCCAACCCCATGTCCCATTTGACCGTGGAAGCCAACAGTACTTTGCAAAACAAGAGCCAAAATGTGCGACCTTCGACAACTCATTTCTTACAGCTCTGCTAGAGCACGTACCTGCTGGTCAACTCCCACAGCATCTAAGCCATCGTACATGATATCCACCCACCCGTCCTTGGAGGCCAGAACAAAGAGAGACATCAGGGCCTAGAGATAGATGGGAAAAAAGTTAGACATAGCTGCACTAAAGCTCTTTTACTTGTAACATTTTACTCCTCTTTGCCCTTTCCTGTCTCAGGATTATCATTACCTGTCTGATAATGGGACACTTTGATGCCCAAGGTTTCTCCTGGCAGCAAAAACCTGTCATTGCCAGTGCCTACTTCAGCAATGAGCACTGTTTCGGAAACCACAAAGCCAAAGGCAAGAGCAGCTTCATTTCCACCCTCCAGGTCTCTACAGCTCCCGACTAATTAGTCCTTACCATGCTGCTAAAACAAGGCTGTGTTGCAGAGATGGTTGAAAGTGTCCAGCTCTATTAGACAAGCCCTTCTGCAAGATATATTTGCTTTGTTATGTAGCAGTGAAGCAATTAAGTACTCCACGAAGCCACATGTGCTTGTTCTGTTCCGAAAAGAAGTGTATGCCTGCTTGGAAACACTACCTCTGGGATTTACGGAGACAGAACGCTGTGTATGTGAACTGAATATTTACTGCGACCGGTAGTGCCCTGTAAGAAAATCCCATGGGATAATAATGCACAGGTTTTAAGTCAAGGAGGCAAAGGAGCAAAGAAGCAGATTACCATTCTATTAATACCTGGCCGAGATTATCAAAATTATACTTGTGCCGGACCCATTTGTAGCTTGCTTCTGTACAATCCGATTTATTTGTGATGTTTCTGGTGTCCTCCCCCTGGCAGACAAAGAACTTGCCTTTGAAAAGCTGCAAAACACGCAAAGAAGAGAGGAACCGTAAGGGCTCGGTCTGCAGGATTTCTCTGCGGGTGACGGGCGTCTCTCCTGGGCACCCTGCACGGCCCACGCCGAGCGGGGAGGTTAAGGGGAACGGCCTCATTCGCGCAGGTTATTAAGTGCGAGCAGCCTGTATAATGTCCACCTAACGAGCAAACGCCTGATTTCACATCGTTTAGGACACCCACCTCGTGCATTAGGCGGTCTGCTTCAGTGATCTGAGACTGGCCTAAAGGCCTTTGCTTCTGGGTCGCCAGCTCAAGCGTGGCCGCCACTAACAGCCCAGACCGGCTGATGGCTTCGCACCACACGCGGAGCGACGCCGGCGACTCTCAGCCCAGTTGGCGATGCTGGTTTCAAGAGTCACCGGCAAATTGAGTGTAACGGGGGCCTCTGCCAGCAGGGAAAAGGCGGCAGTGACGAGGCACCGCGATGGACTAAGCTCTGCTCTTACAGGTCACGAGGGGACACGTCAGATAGGAGCTGAGCTGCTGCGGGTGACGTCGGGCTCTTGCTGAATCCAGACTGCTGTCAGTCCAGCTCCGGCCTCTGATCCTGTTCTCCAGCCGTCATCAGGCCCTGCAGCCCGTGCAGAGGTCTCTGAAAATGTTCCTTGTGCAGAGCTTAAGGAGCCAAGCCCACCTGGTGCGGGGTACCTGATCCCAAGCTTATTTCCTTTGGTGTAAGCCAGGAGGGGTGCGGCTCCTGGGGAGTCAGCTCCTGATTTACACCCGCGCAAGGAACATGAGCCTCCACACACTTAATTCTAGAGCTGGTGCTTCCCGGGCACGGAACGGAGTGGCGGGGGATGATTACTGCTTCAGACGGGGTGACTGATGCTAGCAGGATGGATGGTACCAAAGCCTGGGAGACATCCAACAAATCTGCTTTTATTTGCTGACAGAAGCTATTGACATTACTGTTTCGGGGGGAAATGGCAGCCTGCTCTCCAGGCTCCTTAAAACACCACCTGGGTATACAGAGACGAGACGCTGATGGGTTTTGATCTGTTGTTCTAGACAAATATCAGTAGAAATAATAGTGAACAAGACAAACCCACACGTTTCTCCATGGGTTTCCTTCAGAAATCAACAGCAGAAGGATGTTCTCTAGACATGCAAAATTAATCACCACTCAACGCAGTCATAAAGCTTCTGGATGCAAGAAGAGAAGTATTCCCTGATCTTTCCATGGAGAAACACTATCCGTGGGTAAGGCAGGCTGGGGAGATATAGCCTTCTCAGAGAAAAGTTTTAATTAAGCAAGAAGGTAAACAACTGGTTTTAATACATTGTCTATAAATATAACTTCTCCAGGAGCTGGACTGTAATGCCACTCAGATGGGAGCAGTAACACAGCTACTACCGGGGTTCGGAAATACAAAGCCCAGTTTGCAAAAATGCCAATCCCTGACAGTGCTTCAGATTTTGGCACTTCCGAAAGCGAAAGAGCCAGTGTTTCCTACTGTGCTTGTTCTAGCTAGCTATTTCTTGTATCTTACTAATGACTGTTCATGTGTGGGCAAGCTCTACAGCGAAAACAGTCTTGCTAAGCGGAAACGTGGACGTCTGGATTTCAATGGCATTAAAAACCTCTAGTCTGATCCCAGTTTATATTCACGTGGGAAAACCAACTGTAACTTTGAAAGAGCATCGTTTTAGAGAAAATAGCTACGGCCCTCATCTTTCACCTAATTAGACATAAACGTTAACTGAGAACTTTGCATCCTGAATACAGGATCAGTCTTGGTTGTATCTACTACTTAAGCACATCAACAGTCATGACAATTTAACGTAAGACTGCCTGTCACTAGGGAAAGCAATCAGTTAGCAAGGAGTAAATTCAAGGAGCATACTGCAAGTTTTGTTGTTTGGCATAAATTTTCCTGTGTCTGAGTTTTATATTGTTTTAGGGGATACGCTTAGTTTTATGAATCCAGTTAGTATAATGGATGGATGTCGTTGTCCTATAATGCCAGGCCAATCCAGCTGCTGAGGTGGTTATGCATGGCATGATATTGTTCTCTGTTTATTTTCAATGCTGTATTTATTATTTAAACAGTATATTTGTATAAAATATTATATAAGACCTTGCCAAAACAAAGCCAAACAAAGCTAAACAAAGCTGCTTTCCAAAGCTGGCTGTGACAGATCAGGTAAAATTCAGAAAGAAATAAGTGTTATGTCAGAATATTTATATGAAACAATCTCGTCTTCTCAGGTAATGAGAAACTGATTGCATTGGAAACTCTGCCACTTTTCCCCTGGGTTCCTGCACTCCTGGGATGGAGGATATTGCCAGCAGAGCTGGCGGGAAGCAGACTCAGAAATCTCTATTTCTGCAAGCTTTCAGTTATACAAGCTGTCAGAATCTGAGTGAATCTCCAGGTCAAGGTCTCTCTGGAGTTTACAAACCAACGATTTCAGCTTTAAGAGTTTCTATTTCCCCATTGGTTTATACCTAGAAGAAAGGTGGAGGGAAGATGTCCCCATGTTATCTCCCAGACGAAAGAGGAGTGGGATTTAACAGCTTCCCGGAGCAGAGTTTTTCTGTGGCACATGTTATGCCTCACGCCTGACCCTTCTGTGGTGTGGCCAGGGGAAGAAAATGGAGAAATATCTTGATTCACATCCTGCTGCAGGCAGAGCAGAAGTCCTTGTGGTGAGGAAAGGATGAAGAAAGTCCATTCTGTCCCTTTGAGGGGGTCATCATGTTGGCTTTTGTATCACTGCATGCAACAGGGAAGCTTCAAGAAAGTTCAACATGTCAAGTGACACATAGCCAAGACTTGGAAGCCAGGAATAAATGTGTCTTGAGAGCACTAGAAAGGCCACGCTGTGCTGCTGGGGGTGGGGACGGAGAGCCACATAAGCCCTTGGTCTGAGTCGTTCCAGGCTCTTAACAATGGCAAAGTTACAGATTCAAAACCAACACACGTTTCTAGACCTGGGCGGAGGACCTCGATGGAATCGGAGAGAGGCAAAACCAAACCCACTAATTGGCTCTAACCATTGCTCCTTCAGCTATGGCTGGGGATGCGTGTTGCTGGGCCACTGCTGTTAGGTTGTTAATTGAGAATGAGGTTTTAATGGCCGACCAATAATAGGAAATCTGCTTCTTCCTCGCTAGGAGCAAGGAGCATTCCCCAAGAAAGCCAAACAGCTCATTGGTTCCATTTCAGAAAGGCTTAGTGTGCCCATTGGTACAGACACCCAGATGTGGGGCCACCTGGGGCTTGTTACACTTTCAGGTTAGGTGCTGAGGCTTACAGGGGACTCACCTGAACTCCCAGGATCCCAAAGATTATGAAAAAGGCACAGCAGATGACCACGATGTTCCCAATGGGCTTCAGGGATGACATGAGAGTCTCCACCACCAGCTTCAGTCCTTGGGCTCGACTAATGACTCTGTGGGGGCAAGTAAGCACAAAAGCTATGTTAGACCTGTTCTTGGCCAGTTCTGCCTCCTATCAAGATAGAAGATGTGGAGAAAACAGCGTTAGAGAATTTTTTAGAATGGCAAATAACTCAAAAATCATGATGGAAGAAACAGTTCTGTAAGATTGACCTGTGAGGTGACGGAGAGAAAGGGGTCTCTGCCTACACGTACAGCTTTGCATAAAAGAAGAAGAGGAGACCACATATGAGGAGCCAGGTCAGAAAAGTCACTAGAGAAGGACCTCGGAAAGGAATATATGTAGGCTAGTCCCATATTTTTCAAACTTGGAGTGATGGTTTTAATCTAACCCACTACCTATTCTTGATCTGTTTGTTGATCAGCACCTTCGAGTTACCATTCACTATAATATATTCAAGCCTTGGCATTTTCCTTTTCCTAGCATTTGGTCCAAAGAGCTCTCTAGGTTTCCAGCCTTGATCACACCTTCCCTGGGACCCGGACTCTTGATTTGGGCCATCCACAAACACACATCTTTATGCCTGCAGCCTGTCCAGGACTGCAAAGAGAAGGCCTCCCAGCCTCCATTCCTGTGTAGATTTAGACAAGGCTCTTGATTTCCCTGTCTCAGTCTGTGAAACGGAGCAGCCACTCTTACACAGCTGCCTGCACGTCTGTAGCGATTATAGAATCATAGAATAGTTTGGGTTGGTTAAAGGCCATCTAGTCCAACCCCTGCAATGAGCAGGGACGTCTTTAACTAAATCAGGTTGCTCAGAGACCCATCCAGCCTCACCTTGAATGTTTCCAGGGATGGGGCATCTACCACCTCTCTGGGCAACCTGTGCCAGTGTTTCACCACCCTCATCTTAAAGAAAATCTGTACCTGTCCTTATAGAGCCGCTGTGTACAGAGACCTGAGCTACCCCTCAGCACTGTCACAGCCTCTGCTTTATACCCACTACACAGCTTCAGCTACTGAACCAGCGGTGTCCTCCAGCCGAAACTCCATCAGCAGACCACAGGCATCTAACCTTATTTCTGTAGCTCCTCTCTGTCTGGTACCGCACAGAATTTCATAACATATGGGAAGGTTGGGGGAGAATAACGTGGACATCATGACTGAAGCAGGTTTAAAAAAAAAAAAAACACCAAAAAAAAACCCCAAACAAACTGTACTGTGCCCTCAAGGACAACACCACAATGAAAGGACAAGGCTTGTGCGATTTAGAGAAGCCATCTCACATGCTGGGCAAGATGAATGAGGTATTCAGGCTCACAGACCTGAAGACTGAGAAAGGCATCTGAAGAAGTTGCATGTCTCCCTCCTCTTGATGCCAACTGGAATTAAGCATTTCGCTAGCACTGTAAATCAATTCGTACTGATGCCATAGAAACTGCTTTCCCAAGGCAAATAGCCGTCTGCTGTGGAAAGCAGAGGGAGGGATGCGCCTGTGTACTACTGGGTACCGGCTGGTGCCTCCTTTGGACACTTGAACTTCCCCGCCTTCCTGTTTCTGCCTGGTTCTCTCCTTCGCCGTGGGAGTCCTCTCGCCACCTCTCCCGTTTCGCCCCGAGGCTGGCTGCACCACCCGAAGCACAGCTGGAGTTTTGTTGCCTGCAGAGCATCCAAGCTCCGCTGCTCCCTCCCCGTCCCCGGCTGTGGTGCTCCCAGCAGAGGCCCCCACGGACACGGACACGTCCACGTCCATGTGCTCGACGTGCACGGCCTGAGCCGGGACCGCGGCCAAGCCTGCGCCAACCCTCTCCTGCCCCAGAGCCGACAGGTTTAGCCAACTGCAGAGCTCAGTGCACAGGCACCAGGTCTTTCCAAAACTCTTGGCTTTAGACAGTATCCTGAAAAACTAAAAATTATTTCCCCTTTTTTCTGGTTAAATATTTACTCAAAACATCAGGGGTAACATCAATTATCGTTTTAAAAAAGGAACAGATGGGGTATTTTTATCCACTCCCTTACCAGTGAGACACTGATGCTGCTACTCCTCACGCTGGGTGTCTCTCCCAGGTGGCTGCTGTGGCTCCCTACTGCAGACGCTTCGCGTTCCCGATGCTCAGACCCGGGTTATTTTAGGGAATGGGCTGGGGGTGAGACGGCTCAGGGAGCAGAAGGCTGCTGAAGGCTG
>NW_010536200.1:1413-2508 GCF_000687285.1 Phaethon lepturus | reverse complement strand
CAGAGGGACGGCGGGGTCGTTAGCTCCCGAAAGGCCACGGGCACAAAAGAACTGGGTGAGCACGGAGCAAAGCAGCCCGTGCCAGGCGTCCCGCGCAGGAATAGCCCGGGGAGACGAGCCCCAGCCCTGTCAGAGCGATGCTGCCTCGTCCCCTCTGCGGACTGAGCCGCAGGCAGCCGAGGGAGGGGGGAAATCGTGGCTTTGCTCCAGGATGAAGCGTTTTAACGCGCATCGGGGAAAGTCCTGGCGCCGGCTCCTGACAGGACAAGCCTTGAGAGGAGCACGGTGTGGGAGCTTTTACTCACGCCAACTTCCACGTGGTCTGAACCTCGGTCGTCTTGTTTGTGGAGCAGCTCGAAGTAGTAGCGTCTGGAGGACATGAGGCTGCGCAAGAGGGCAAGAAGCCGGTTAGAAATCATTGCTGAGCTGACTGCTCCCACTGCCAGGGCGGTGGGAGCCCCCCTGCTAGAGGAGCCATCTCGGGAAACCCTCTCTGTCTTGCTCACATGTGGCTAAACCTTCCTGGGGCATGGAGACAGGCAGCGTGATGTGGGTATCTGCTCCCCCATCCCACTGCTGAGAAGCTTCGTGAGATTGGGGGGATCCCCCATCCCCACCTCATCATCTGCGGAGGTGGCTGTGGCCCCCAACACCTTCAAGCCACTGGGGGCATGGTTGGTTGAGCTCCTGTCCAGCCCAGACCCCACATGCCTTTTGGGAAGAGACCACGGCCAGGGTCTCCTCCTGGGGAGGAGGAACCAGTCAGACTCGTGTGGAACCAGCAACTCCACCTCCCCGAATCCATCCACCCGGGACGGACGGTGGGAGCAGGGACACACTCACCGTAGGGGCTTGGAGACCTGCGAGCTGAATTTGGTGAACTCTCCTGGCGCCGTCCACTCGGTGCCCAGCTGGGGGAAGGAAAAAGGAGCGTGTGAGAGCACCAGGGATGCCACAGGCCAAGCGGGCACGAGGCCCAAGCCCCGCCAGGCTGTGAGAGCCTCTCCTCCACCTCCACCGGGCACTATGCCATGCTGCAGAAAGGCTCCTCGGGCAGGAGGATGTCCCAGGAGCTCTATCCCTGGGCCTGCCTGT
>NW_010536200.1:0-1382 GCF_000687285.1 Phaethon lepturus | reverse complement strand
ATTCCTGCCACAAGAACTTGTCACCAGCCAACACCACCAAGATCCCAAAAATGCATGGGTGCGATGACAGACCACAGGGTTTCCCGCTTTAGGAGTTAATGCCGAGAAAATCCAGGAGCAAATATTAAATCTCCTATTCTGGGACATAAGCTGGTCTTTGGTAGCTACAGCTAGGATGGGACGAAGGGGCAGGTGGTCCTTCAGAAGCCAAACCAGGCCTGGCCAGGGGCAGAGATGGCACCAGGCTGAAGTAGCCCGGCGTTTCCCAAGGGGGCAAAGAAGCAGGAGAGCTTTGCCTCCAGCAAAGTCACGCAGGGACCCTGCACGCTCCCTTTAGGAGCTGTTGCAGCAGAGGGAGCTGTGGAAAGGAGAATTTCCAGTGGCTAAAGAGCACCCAGGGGCTCGAGACATCACGAATTGGGTGCTGACTCCCGGAAGGCACCCGGGAGGGTTATCAGCACACGGGGAGCAAGGAGCAAGGCACCCCTAAGGAGGAGACTCTCTCGGAAGGAGCTCGAGCACCCCTGGTGTGGGGAAAGGCAGAGGGTCGAGGACGAAGGCGCGTACCTTGCCCACGAACGCAGCCAGCCGGGAGTTGGACGGACTCTCGTCGGAGCTGAGCCAGAACTCTGAATTGTCATCCGATGCCACGGAAAACTGGAAATCCCCTGTGGAGAGCAAAGGAGAAGGTCACCACAGAGGGCTACAGCAGCCCCGGTGGCACGGGCTCAGTCCCGGTGTCTCGTTTTCAGATGGGGAAACAGGGATGGACGGACACTGGCGATGGGGCCACCCCGGACCCCGCGCTGTGGCTCTGTCCTGGATGGGATCGGGGCTTCACCTCCCTTCAAAGCAACTGGGGAAAAGGGTCTTTGCTCCAGAAGGACCCCCCTGCCTGGGAGCCGGGGCATTGGCGACTGTCTCTTACCAGCCCTTCTGTCCTGGTGCGGCCCAGGAAGGGGGAAGGAGGCAGCTTCTCCTCGTTGCTGCAGGGGGAGAAGAGGCCAAGCTCCATCACTCACCATCCTTGAAGGGGTGGATGTAGCCAAAGATCCTCAGCCCGTAGTTCTTCCACTTGGGCGAGACAGCCAGCTTCTTCACCGTGGTGCGGCTCTGGGGAGGAGGGGCAGGGACGCGAAAGCACAGTCAGTTCGCGCCTTGCACCAGCATCACCCGTCCCACCTCCTCCTCGTCACCCCAGGGTCCCGTGCCCCTGGCAGCAGAGGGGACGTGGAGCTCCCGTCACCACCCACCTCTCCCTCCATCCCTGCTCTGCTGGGAATCACCTGTCCTGAACCAGACCAAAAAGCCTGCAAACGATGGTCTTGAGGACCAAGGCCACAGCCAGCGGAGACCCAGCAGCACCCAGAGAGGGAGGAGCG
>NW_010536199.1:584-1275 GCF_000687285.1 Phaethon lepturus | reverse complement strand
AAATATTCCCTTCTCGCTTCCCCCGCGTGTCCCACGTGTTCTGAGCGGGGCTGACTGGGGGCTCGGAGCGGGGTGCAACTTTGCGGGGGGGCTGAGCCCCTTTAATTCCCTTCTTCCCCCCGCCCGGTTTCACGGGTTCGTTCGGAGGTGTTGGCCTTGGGAAAAAATATTTTAAAAAAAACCCAACCAAAACGCCACCCGCTCGGCACCCTTTCCGCCGGTCTCACTCCCTCCCCTCCTGGGTGAGCAGCTCCGGCAGTGGCCAACCCGCCCCCGGTGAGCTCGTAAGGGAGAAAAAGGGGTCGGGGGGCGAAAGGTTATTGAGGCAGGAAATAAATCCCAACACCCTGTTCCCCCCGCTCCCTCCATGTCCTTTCTACCCCCCTCCCCAACGTACCAACAACAACAACAACAGCCGGGCTGACACTCCAGCCGTTTGGAGAACAATCCTTTTAATCGGGGAAAAATCCACGGGACACTTTAAAGAAAAGCTGGAGCATTAACCCTGTGCCCCGGTATAATTCTTCCAAGAAGCATCTGGTACTTATATCACAACATGGGATTAGCTTTCTCCTTGCAAATACACAAGATCAAAGGGGTTTTCCCGTGCTCTGCGGGGACCTTAGCGAGGTGCCTCCTCCGTGTCCGTGGCAGGGGGGGGGGGGGCGGGGGGCGCGCGGGGGGCTGGGCG
>NW_010536199.1:0-300 GCF_000687285.1 Phaethon lepturus | reverse complement strand
ACACTTTAAAGAAAAGCTGGAGCATTAACCCTGTGCCCCGGTATAATTCTTCCAAGAAGCATCTGGTACTTATATCACAACATGGGATTAGCTTTCTCCTTGCAAATACACAAGATCAAAGGGGTTTTCCCGTGCTCTGCGGGGACCTTAGCGAGGTGCCTCCGGTGTCCCCGCGGGACACGCGTGGGTTCCTGCGAGGAACAAACGAACTTTGATGGGCCCGGGACGAGCCTTCTACCGGGGCAAAAGGGAGGTTCAGGTCTCCTCTGGGTGGGGATGTGGAATATTTTGGGGTTTATT
>NW_010536198.1:537-778 GCF_000687285.1 Phaethon lepturus | reverse complement strand
GGCTCCGCCATCCAGAGGCGGAGGTGTGGTGCTCGCAGCATCTCCGTGCTCTGGCTGCTGGGCCCGGCTGCAGGGTGCAAGCGTAGGCTGAAGGGCAAATATACCGGAGAGTTAATTAGTAGCAATTATGATTTATTTTCTGAAGTACAGGAGCACCCCGGCGAGGGGCATGCCGGAGACCGGCACCTCCGTGCATAGAGCCGTCAAGGCGTTGTCAGAGAGCGATGCTCCCGCGTGACCT
>NW_010536198.1:0-363 GCF_000687285.1 Phaethon lepturus | reverse complement strand
TAGCTCCGACATTGCTTCCTGACTTGCTTAGAAAAATAGCTACAGAGAGGTTGCAGGGGCTTTATAAATCAGCAGTACTGGTCACAGCATGTGGGATGTTCTGTTAAAAAAATAAAATGTAGAAATAAATGGTGACCTGACATATGCCAAAAGAAGTTACGGCAGCAAGGCTGCAGATGATAGATGCTGCGAGTGCGAACAGAAGATGTGAGACACGAGACCGTCTCCAGGAAAGGTGGCAACAGCTCCGGCGTCAGAGGAGGCAGGGGAGAGACCCGCGGGAAGCAGAGGAAGGGAAAATGTAAAAGCCCAAGTTTGCCTGTCGGTGCGTGAAGCCCGTGGTGCGGGAGCCGGGAGCGGGCT
>NW_010536197.1:3729-25310 GCF_000687285.1 Phaethon lepturus | reverse complement strand
CTCTGCCGTGATGAGACGCCGGAGGAAAGTACCGCTCCCTGACGGAGCTGGGTTTAGGAAATAATCCCTCGTCATACCAGGCTTCTTTGGGGAAAAAGAGAAACGCCTCGAAACTGCTCCTGTTTTTATTGCAGAGATGACTTTTTAAACGTAAATAATGGACTGGACTACTCGGGGCTTTCTGTGTGCTCTTGTCTGTAGCTTTGCTTTCTGGTATTAAGATCTCAGAATTCTCAGTTGTGTTATTTACTTTGGACAACAAAACCAGGATGTTTTTCCTTATTTCACTACAGTCTTGTCAGTACGTGAACAGGAAAGGAATAGCTTGTAAAATTTTTTTTGTTGACTTGCATCATCACCTTAGGTCAATGTCCGTTTTTTTTTTTTTATATTTAGCGTAAGTCACGAGGAGTAATTCAGAAAATTGTAACAAAGTCAGATGCTTCTACTATCTTAAAAATTACCATTATACAGTCTGGTGGAGAAAATGTGGTGTTACAAAACAAATGACGCTGTGTCACTGGCTTGCCAGGAGGTGTTGGGAGTGCTGGCCCAGTTGCAATGCCTTGGGGTGTTGCCTTGACAGTTGAGAGCCTGGTGTCTGATGGTTTTTGATTCCTCTGAAGTCCGAGGAGTCTGGAACCAGTGCCTGATCACGTTGTGATGCAGTGTGGTCACAGCATGTGAGTCACGGTCAAAGTTTGAAGCAGAACTGGGGCAACTTGGTCACGTGCGTGTTTGTTCCAGAGGATGGGAAAGGCTGGGAAGGTGTCAGGGGGCTGCATCTGGGAAACGCAGAAGAGTTTTTGTGCTTGAATATTAAGACGATGAGAAGATGGGGGTTACAAGTGGACAAGAACCCACTTCTGCTTTCTGTGTCAAGTGTGCTCATGAGTCTCCCGTTGTTCAGATAGGAGGACTTGAGGGCTCATTACTTTAGCTTCTCCCTTTCCTTTTCTGTGGAAAGAGGACAACAGTCTTGCAAATGCTGGAGCCTGTCAAACTGTGTTTAGCATTAGTGTATGAGTCCATGGTGAAAAGTAAAAAGGTAATGTAAAGTTTAAGAGCCGAGTTTAAAATCAGTGTGGAGCTTGTCTAGCACAGTAATTTACTTGGACTAGGGGAGCAGAGCTTACCCCATGTGTCCCTTTTACTGAGTTGGGGCTAGATTCCTGACGAAGCGAGGTAATCGCTAGGATTCACTTGGATTATTGACCATTGGACTGCGATTGTGGAGAGGGCTCAGGACCGGCAATGACTGTTCCGATTTCATTTATTTGTTTGGGATTTTGTAGCTTAGTTTGTGGGTGGCACACATGGCACTGAAATTGTCTTGAGGGCAGAAACTTAATGTGGGCTATACTTGGCTTGTCTTGAGATGTTTGCAAATGTAGAAGCTGGAATTAAAATGAAAATTAAACAACTGCTGGAAGCAGCATTATTGGAGGTTGTAATTATATCCCTAGCCCCTCAGAATCACTAAGGTTGGAAAGGACCTTGAAGATAATCAAGTCCAACCATTAACCCAACGCCACCATGCCCCCTAGCCCATGTCCTGAAGCACCACATCCACACGTTTTTTGAATACTTCCAGAGATGGTGACTCCACCACCTCCCTGGGCAGCCTGTTCCAATGCTTGACCCAGCTTGTTTTGTAGCTAAGGTTAAAAAGCAATTGAAATGAACAAACCTGTTTAATTTGCATTTTCTTAATCTCAGATCACCTTCAGAAATCCTCCAGTGCTTCTGTTTGCAGCTCATATTTCATGTTGGTCATACATGACAGGATCTTTAGTGTATTTCATTGGAAAGCATAAGTGGAGTAGTACATTTCGATTTCAGAGTCTTTATTATGTACAACATATATTTTGGTTCCTTAAAGTTATACTAGGAAATTATCTTCAAGATGCTTCTAAGGACAGTTTTCTTAAACATTCCTCTGTTGCATACTCAAGGTAAATGTCCTAGCAAAGTAGTAGTATATGGGTATGATATACAAATGATAGCTCAGCTGGATTGCCACCGCTGTTGCTTCTGGAAAAAGGTAAAGCCAAACACTCGGTGAGTTCTGTTTCTGTGGGCAGTGCTGACAACATAACCCTTTCGTTACCAGGGTTTATCTTGTGCTCATCATTGGTCAGCGGTGTCTTGGATATAAGTAAATATGCCTCTGCTGCTTACGTCTCTTAAGCCTCATGTTGGACAATTGCGCAGTACTGGTTAAGACTATTTGAGTCCATTATTATTACAGCCTGGTTTAGTCCGCAATAGTTAAAGGAGAACAGAGGAATGTTCAAGAAGATGAGATGTTCCTGATAACGTGTCTTGATGCATCTCAGTGGTCTCATTTTCATATGAATGTAGTTTGGGAGGAATAATAAAATGCTGTATTGCTTTTCCCCAGGAATTCTCAGTATTCTGGCCAGATCAGGTCAGTTATTAAGCAAAGAAGTTGCAATTTGGTCCTGACATAGGAAGGTGACTGTGCCTTCTATGGTGCAAATCAGAGTTGATGAGAGATTTTAATAATATCACTTGGTCTTCAGTTCTGTTCTCGTAAATTCTGAATTGTAAATTGTTAATGATATATTCTTATTGATCATTCACCTTTTTCTATCTGGTCATATCCCCTTGGTTTCTGTAATTGATGTAGTACTATTTAATGTAGTAATCAAATTAATGCTGTGGGAAGGAATAGCTTTGTTTTCATTTGGCTACCATCCTTACCAGACTTGGATGCATTTCTGTATTTACAATGGGTTTTAGTTCGCCGGAGGGGTGTGCATTGCTTTACATAGTATAAATACAGTAGAGGTTATAAATGCGATGTTTAATTTTAAAGTAACCTTTACTATTCAGTCATGTATAAACCAGACACTCTTCATAATTACCAGGTGGGTTAAAAATGTGAAACTGGCCTTTTTTTTTTTTTTCCCTCCCACAAGAGCTGGAATTGTGGCTTTTCTCTGAGAGTTTGAACAGAGGATCTAGGCAATCTGCTGCTTCCTTTTCAGCTGTATTTTGGTGATGAAGCTGCATGTTACATCTTAAACTGATC
Source organism: Phaethon lepturus (assembly GCF_000687285.1). Taxonomy (NCBI): domain Eukaryota; kingdom Metazoa; phylum Chordata; class Aves; order Phaethontiformes; family Phaethontidae; genus Phaethon; species Phaethon lepturus. Next base: position 22,252 of record NW_010536197.1, on the reverse strand, counting down.
TAACAACTGGTTGGGATGCAAAGGGGCTGGTCCTATTCTTACTCTGTCTTATGCCACCTCCAGCATTTACTGGATGTTTTCCTGAACCAGGTCAGTTTGCTAAATAATTTGCTAACTAATACAGCCCCTCTGTGTCCCATCTCCCCAAAAGATCAGCTTTTGCCAGGTAAGAAGTGGAGTGAGTTCAAAGAAGGACTGAGGAGTACCAAGGGTGTAATTGATTTTTGCAGTGTAAGAACAGCCATAGAATCAGGTGGAACCGTCTAGTCCACTGCTCTTTCCTGACAGAGACCAAAAAGAGAAGAGCATAAGGTCAGGGCAAATTATATAAACCTTTGTCTGACAGCCACCTTGTCTCGTGTCAGCTGTAGGGTGTCACGAGGTAGATGTTGTTTGCAATTATTTTGTTAATGGTTAATGTATTTTTCTTCTGTGAACTTGCCTGTGTCTCCAGTCCATTTAAATGTGCAGCACTGACACATCCCAGGGGAGACCTCCAGAGCACAAAATAATGTTGTAGGTGCTAAATACCTCTGCTTGGTTTTTTTTTTGAAATTGACAGCTGCTAGCTTAGTTTCATATCTCTTAGCTCTTGTATTGTTTGGGAACAGTGAACAACTGATCTTTATTCATCTTCTCCATGCAACTGATGATTTTATAGGCTTCTGTCGTATGTCACTGCAGTAATCTCAGTTTCCAGGCAGAAGAACCCTAGCCTAATTGATTACTCCTCATTATTCATCTTTTCAAACCTTGTTTCCTTTTTAAAAATATTTTCCACTTCCATTATGTCCTCTTGAAATGAAGGAACAGGCGCTGCATCGAGGATTTAAGCTGCAGACATTCTATAGCTTTATCTGGTGGTTGAATTACTAACAATTTCCTAATATTCGGTTTATTTTTTTTCTATGTTGAAAGGCTGTGAGCTGATGCTTTTATCAGTCTATCAGGAGCCCAGCAAGACTTTCTGAATGTTACTGATCCGTTTGAAGCACATCACTCTATATGTGAAATTCGGATAATTTTTCTTGGGACTGCTACTTTATTTGCACTGAGTTTCATCACGTGTTATTTCCTGATTATTCAGTCTCGGAGAGTTTTTCTGCAGGTCTTCAGTCAGACCTTCCCTTTACTATCAGAATAGCTTATAACCTCAGGAGACAGTCCACTCCTTGCCCCTTTTTCCAGATTGTTTATGAGTACAGTGTATAGCAGAGCACTGCAAAAGGCTCCTGGCGGTCTCTGTGAAAATTGATCATTTATGCCTATCCTCTGTCATCTGTTTTCAACTAGTTATTAGTCCAGGCAAGCACTTTCCCATTTATCCTTTAGCTGCAGAGCTGCCAAAGTTCAGTAGCTATCTGAGTGCTATCTTGTGTTGCAGTTTCGTCACTGCTATCAACGCACGCCCGTGAACGCCCCTGCTAACGGAGAGGGTCAGCCCTGTCTGATGCTCCCCTCCAGCACTCCCGCTGCTATGCAGTGAATCTGGTCTGAAAGCAGATCTGCCTGGAAATGAACCCAACAAATTATAAATTAATGCTGATTTAGTGTTGCTGTACTGATAGTATGCAAATATGTGGATTTAATTAAAATCAATTCTGTTAGATAAGTGTGTATTTCTGTGCTTGCTTGTTGATGATTGAAATTGTGGCCTTACAGGCTCAACTGTAGTCTAGACAGCAGACAGTGTAAGTGTCTGTGCAGAGACTTGCACTTTTTATTTCAAATTGGTGTCAATTTGATGCTGTAGTTAGATTAGTATGACTTGGTGTATGAATTGCATTTAGTTACTAATTCAGTTGATTTTGTGACTGCTTCTTGGACATTTTCACTGTGGGGAGGCAGAAAAACAATATGACTGTGGGTTAATATCTGGAATTCCTTAAAAAAAGACAGTGAATAAGGAGGAGGTTTTAATGCATTTATATAAATTAATGGGGATCTAGTATTACTTTTTATCCTGTATGTGGACATTATTCTAATTTATTAGGAAGAATTGCATCGTAAATATTTCAAAAATACATAACTGGCAGTTCACAAATTTTGCTCCTGGTGCCCTTGTAGTGTTTTGTAAATGCTAGAATTATTTGGGATTTGTGTATATATAAATTTGCTAAAACAAAGGACGTAGGTCTTTAATGACATTTCTGTTCACTAAATAGGCTTTTCAGGTGTGTTCCTGAAAATTCATATCCAGATTCACCAGTTCTGTTGTCATACATAATAACAGTTCTCTGCTGAGGGTTTTTTTGGGTTGTCTTTGTGTGGAAAACTGAAGTTAGATGCTTCTGTTTTTAACAGTTTCTTTTGGCTGTGGTAGGTGTGAAATGTATTGCTTAGCCAAGAAGGTCTGGTTTTTTTCCCAGTTCTTGTAGGTGTTTCTACCTTTGCATAGGCAAAAAGAAAAACTTGTTTTGTGTAAATATATGGTTATATGACTTGGGTTGGTGTATTTCCTTCCAGAAAAGGAGGGCTTGCATGTGGTCTTGTGTCTTATTTTCCAGATGGTAGAAGATGGGGGCTTGGGGAGTGGTTTAAGTCTGCTTTTCTGTGCTGCTAGTTCAGGTGCTTTGTGGTTTGTCTCTGCCATGGCTGGAGAGTTGATGTAACAGCATTGGGAGTGTCGAGCACACGCTCATCAGCTGGTAAATAAAACAGCTTAACCATTGTATAGTACTCTACCTTTGCTATATTTTCTCACATAGTTTATTCTGACATGGTTTTCATCAAATAAATGGTCCTTGTTAAAAATTCAACTTCTTTTTTCCTTCAGCTTGGATGAAAAGGTTACAAAATACGTTTCTTATGGTCCTCAGGAAAGTGAGGGAATATTTTACAGTGCAATTGAGCTTTATCCATGGGCTGACAGAGAGAAAGGCGCCGGGCTTGGTGAAAATCTGTACATGGATTAGCTCAGCCACAGAACAAAATTACACTTTCCTGACATTTTAAAGATAAATAGTTAATTGGAAACATTCATTATTAAAAAAAAAAGTCAATAAGAGAGCTCATATGCCCCAGATGTTTCTGGTTACATCTGGCAGTAAATACCCAGCAGGTATTCCATCCAGTTCGTGTTTGGCTAATAAATAGTTTGCCAGATCACCTGGCAGTGAGTGGCCTCTGTTCCATCCCTGCAAAGGTGATTGTGGTTGTGCTGCTGTGAGATCTCGGTACGTGGGGAGCCTGGGAATACCTTGGAGTTGGGAACTGAACTGGCTTCTGGTTTGCAGCAAGGACATTGCTTTAAAAGGAGGTATATTATTCTTCAGCATTTTACACAGTATAGTACCTATATAAAGCAAATGCTATAGCTGCTGTTACGGTATTGGAAGAAACAAAAGGAAGGAGGAGTTGTTTAGAAGATTGTCTGTTGAGATGTCTCCTTGGTGAGACTTTGTGCTCGCCTGTGTCAGTCTGCGAGTGCCCAGCTGTAACGTTGTCTCCCTGGCTACAACTGCCGCATTTGTCACTTTGTAGTGTCTAGTACCATATCCATTCATACCGCTGTGTCGTCGAATTGAACGATTATGACTGAGGAGTCAGCACAGAGTAATCTAGGACTGTCAGCTAGCTGCAATTTTTCAGTCACTGGCCCATCATCATGAAGATTTCAACACAAATGTCTAAATTGCAAAAAGGGTTGGAATTTTCCAGCAGGGTGAAATACAAAAGCACAGAGGAGGTTGTAGTTTTGTCCATACAAAAGAGTTAATGAAGAAGTTCAGATCGTCTCTGCCTCCGAGAAGAAGTTAAAGCAGTTTGGGGTTTTTGAGAACTAAGTGTCATTTTTATTTATTTATTTTTTCAGTGACATATTTTAAAAAAGTGAGGTCTCCATCCCCACGGAGGAGTGGAGATACAGTCTGTGTGCCATGGTGACTCAGTTGCACCCCAGCCTGGGAACTTTGCAGTATGTGGGGTCTTGCCATAAGAGAGTGAAGGTTAAAAAAATTCTTTTGACCACACTGAGCAGAACCACTGCACCAGCTGGGCGGTACCCAGATGTTTGTTACCTTTTGGACACTTAATTTGTGCATTTGTAACTGTTTTTAAATGGTCTTGGAGCTCATGGCCCTTCTGCTCCTGGACTCAGTCATGGATCTGACCACATGAAGGAGGAGGTGAGGCAAGTTGACTGTGATTCCAGGGATCACAAAATGTTTCTGAACTTCTACTAAAGTGCCACACACAGCACAAAGTCTAAGTCTTGCTGCCAGTCGAGCTTCAGGAAACACCCAGTGCTTGTGTGATCTCTCTTTCTCACAAAAGCTCACTTTCTGATGTCTTCAGCAGCGTTCCAAATCTTAGAAAATGTAAACCATCAGCATTTCTCCTGGTCTCTATACCCAAAAGGGTTATTTATGTGCAATTGCTGTGTGATGCTTGCAGCTGGAGAACACTCCTTAAAAAAAGGAGTTAATAGGCCTTAAAGCCAGGTTGATTTTGTTGTCCTTTAGCTCAGGTTATTAATTGTATTTGAATATAAGCTTGTCTGAATGTATTGCACGTGGTAAAAGGGTATGTGGCCAGACTGCTTTGTGCGAGTAGTTGCTGACGAAGTTTTCTCTGGACGTGTCTAATGCAGGGAGCCATCTCAGATGGGTGGTTCTTGCTCAGAGGTGTTACTTGCTTTCAGACGGATTGACTTTACTGCAGTACTCCCTGTCACTCAGCCAGTGTTCCAGGTTTCCACCCCAAGCCTGCAAAGAAGATAGAGGCCTTTGCTGACGTGATTTCCTTGGGGAGTGTCCTGGTTCTTCTGAACTTCTGTGGTGGCATGCTGTGGAGCATAGCTGGTGGAAGATGCAGGAATAAGAAACACCATTCCACCTCCACCCCCGCCCTTACTTTCTGAAATAACTATACTTGGTATGGTGAATGGAAGATTTATTTTTTTGTTATAAAGATGACCTGACTGAGTATGGATGCAGTCAGCCTTTCTGGCCCCTCTCTGGCCTGAGACTGTCATACCAAGACAGTGATGGAGACTTTGTGCACCCTTCTTACCAAATGCTTTTTGCTGTTTTGCGTTTTTTGTTTCCTGTTCATGCATGTTGAATATGAATCAATACATTTTGTGTGATGTGTAGTCCCATGTTGTCTTCATAGATTCTTTGCAAATGCATAGGAATGTTGGCAATAATTCCCAAATTTTGGGTAGCCTGACAGTTGCTGTTATAGAGAACTATTGGCTTCATAACTCCTGAGTCTGGATATTTCAGCAGTCCTTTGAAATCTGCGAAGCAGCGACTTCAGTGCCAAGACTGACTGGTCACATGTGTACTACAGAAGCTTCACAGTATAATGAGACCATCAAGCCCTTCTGATAGTGGTTCATCTTACACTGTGAGAAATTACTTTTATTGTTATGCCTGGTAGTAGTTGCCTAAATGAAGTGTTTTCAAGGGTAATTCCAGGCCACTATAATTATATAGATGCTGCCACTCTCCCCAGTATAAAAACATCTTTAAAACAATTTGCAGAGCTCACCAGTTGGTTACTCAGGAGGGGGGCCCTGTGCCTGTTCCACATGAATTCATCCCATTTTTTATGGTGTTTTTAGGTGTTAAAAAATTATATTCCCTCACTGATCACAGTTTTTTCTTGGCAGTGCAGTGACCCCTAAAGACTTCTTAGAAGTCTGTCATCCTGCTTTTTTTATGAACCATGATGTCCCAAAGGGAGCAGAATTCCTGGAGGACGCTTAAACCTTGATAGTAAAGGACAGATGGGTATCTAACACTGTGAGGCGGAGCAGAAGATGCCTTTGGAAGGGACAGTGTGCTGTGTGCTTGCATTGCTGGCAGCCGAGCTGCAAACAGCATCCTCGGCTCCGCTGCCAGTGCCGTACTGCCACGCTTCCAGCGGAAATGGTGAGCACAGTGATGCTGTGGCATGGAGGCTGAGCTGCTCTTCTCACCTGTCCTGAGAAGAGGATGTGTTTTGGTCTAGAAAAAAACTTCATCTTTTTATTTTTCCTTGTTTAAAAAAATGTTTTATTGACGTTGCAAAACAAGCACAAGACAGCCTTCAAATGCCAGCTTTTTAAAATAGTGTTGCACAGGATTTCTCAGTCAGATGGAGGAGACATTCACTGAGCATAAGATTTTTTTTTTGTCAGTTGTAGAAGGGTAGTGGAGGTTTTTCCTTTGGCCTTTCATAAGATAACTGCTTTTTTCCCCCCTTGACTTTAATTGCTTCATTATTCTGTAATGAAGACAGCAGTTTCTTAACAATGAAAGCAATAAAACAGCCAGAGAAGCTTGTGCTCGCTTAAAAAAAAAAAAAAAAAAAAAAAAAATTGAGAAATAGAATATAGTCCATTGTGTGTTATAGTAACCGTTGAAGAAATTCCTAGTAGCGTAGCAATATGTATTTAAGACTTTACCTGAAGGCAGGAGGAATACTGTCAGTACTTCATTTTTGTAAAATAAGAACTGTTTAGGCAGAAATAATCATTCAGCCTTTTATGGACGTCTCCAGAATACAAATCTCTGTACTTTCTCTGGTTGGTAGGTAGAAGTTTTTTGGGGAAAATGATTGAAATAGCTTGAAACATATGTACCAAAAAGCTTAATTCATGACCTGAGCATCAATCGCCTGAAGTGAGAAGTGTTGTAATGCAGGTATCTTGCTTTTCTGTAGTTTGATTTCTTTGATGTGATGTATTAATGTTTTCTCGGATCTCTAGCATTCACACGTCATTCTGGGCTGTGGATTGATTGTAAACATAGCACTTATGCTGCTATTTTTATCATGTCTCCACATTAAAATGAACTGCTTATGTAGAAGCCATCATCAGTCACCTTGTTGGCCTAAATATGATTTAAGCAAATACAGTCTTAGTACTGTCAAAGCTTTCAGTAAGGAAAGGCTCACAGAGTTTAAATCCTGATCTTGAAACATTTCCTTTAGTGAAGTCTGAAGTATTTTTATCTGTCATAAATCACTAGACTCAAATTTTCTTTTGCATTTTTAAGAGAACCCCAGGCCTTCCCAGCAGCACTGACTCCAAATTGCTTTTCGTAGTCTGGGGTGTTAACTTTCAAGACTGGCACTCACCTTTCTGTAAATAAAGGTGCTTGTTCTGCACTCTTGGCCTCTGCATCCCTGTGGCACGGTTCAAGCATCTGGGTGAATGAAAGGCACAGGGAAAGCCAGGGTGCAGAGGATGGAGGTGCTGCGCTCCCAGGGCTGGTTGGGAGCTCTGGTGCCTCTGAGCTCCTGGGTGCTGCTGCAGCAGGAAGGGGATCTCTTTCTTTTATCTGGCTGAACAGACAAGGACTGCAGTGATTTCTGTCCAGCTATTAGAAAGTTCCATCCTTCTTTTTACCGGCATACCTGTATACACATAATTTTTAAGGGATGAGCAGTCACATCTCAAAAATGACAGCTGCTGCCTCTTCCTCTGAGCACCTGCATTAACACAATTTGGTGATGACTATCTCCACTGGGCTAGTAAGGAGCTTGGCTGAGCAGTGCTGTGCTGTCTTTTTCTCTCATGCAGTGGCTAGATGAAGAGAAACGAATTTTATTACAGGTGATTGGGTAATAAAAGGTAGAAAACCGCTTTCAGTCTGTGTGCACGGCACCATTGGTGAGGGGGGTGTCTCTGTTTTACTCCAGACTGGGGGCAGAATTATTGCAGGGGGAGGTGGTCTTGGAGCTCTTACTACTTTCCCTGTTTCTCCCCTGATTACAGCTTCATTTGAAGGAAAACCAAAACTAAACTCTACCTGAGGTGAATATTTAACAGGAGTGTACCAGGTGCCAGCGTATCAGGCTGCAATGGAAAGTGTTGGTCCTTTCATTAAATGGAAAGTTATTCAGGACTCAAAAAATCCTAAGAGAAATGGCACCACTCGATCCCAGCATGTGCGGCTTGGTGAAGGAATTATATAGAGACATTCGTTATCCTGTGCTAGACAGGAGGGTCAGACAGATGAATGAAACGGATCTCTTCTGCCTTTACTGTGTTGAATAATATCGACATAAGAAGCATTACCTGGTCCAAGAAAGCCAAGAGTACAGCCTAAAAAGAGATTAGGATGAACTGCTGAAACTAAATCAGATCAACATGTTTTGAAAATAAATGAATGCCTGAGCCTTTAATGATTCCCACTGTGTCCTTCTTTTTGAAGCTCTTGAACAAATAGAGGAGTCTAGGACTTCTCCTTTGCTGTAGTGCATGGATACTTTTCTCTTTGCGGCTACCAGGCACTAACCTGGTGTAGCTCGTACACAAATGCAGAAAATGTATATAAAAGGGCTAATTTAAAAAAAGAATTACAAATTTACATCAACTTTAGGTCCAGGGGGAAGAATATGAGCAGTTTAGATTTAAAATTATGTAAAGACCCAGTGAAACTGGGAGAGATCCTGAAAAGATTGACAAGAATGATCAAAGGTGTGAAATGAGTTCCTTGTAAAGAATGATAAATAGATCAAAACGGTTCAAAAAAAAGTCTTTGAAGAAGATATGATGGAAGCATATAAAGTCTTAGCTGCATGGAGCGTGTATGACCCCATTATTCACTGTCTCTTCTGATAAAAGGCCTAAGACCACCAGATGAAAGTAGCGGGTGGCAGGCTCAAAACAAAGCGAGATATTTATAAAGTGAGAGCAGGACCTCCTCCTTTCTCTTTGGTGTTGAGGTTTTAATCTGTTGGAACAATTCCCTGGATTTAGGCTGATTTATTCTGCAGTTAACACTTCATCAGAATGCTGTTCACAAGGCTTTGAAAGCTCAGGTCAGGAGCCCTGTTCATAAGAGAAATCCTTTCGAGTGTTGGAGTAGGGATATGAAGCCTGGCAGGCTGAAACAGCCCCTCTGATCATCTTTCATTGAGCAAAATTGGTGCAACTTCTTACCAAAGTCTTTTGGTGGAAGTACTTGGTAAAGTCAAATGCAGTTCATACAGATAATAACATACAGCCTAGCCTTGTGGCTGGTATTATTGGAGTACTAAAATGTCTGTGACAGCAAGAGATAATGTATCCTGTTTGTCTGACAGTGAGTTGGGATGGTGGCATATTCTTACAGTTGTGGTAGGTAGTTCCAGCTTCAGCTACTACAGAAATAAGACAACAATAAAATACCAACCAGTGGCAGTAGTGTTATTTTGGGATTGCTCCATAGGATTTAGAAAAGGACAGACGGAAGTTAACTGTTTTGGATTCATGGAAACTGGACATGGTTCCGATGTACAAGTGCTATCTGTTTGTGGTTTATTACCTGTGGTTTGTTGTGTTTACATATTAATAGATAAAATTAATTTCTTGCCATTTTAGGATGATTCAGAGCACCTTGCTAAACATTTCTTTACTTAATTGTAAAGAGACATATCACTTGCTTAAACTCGTAGACTGCTCGGGTGAATTGTGCTTTGAGTTGTGTTTCAGTTTAACAGCTGCTCCTGGCCTGGAGAAGGGCTTCTGTTCGCAAAAGCTTGTAATTATTTTCAGCTAGTTAAATAAAAGATATTACCTCAATCTGCAAATCTTTGAGGTGTTTGGAGGTTGAAAGAGTAGGGAGAGGAGCAATGGAGTCTGTCAGTGTCACCTAGATAACCCCTCCATTGTACGCGCTGTAACGCGTGCTGAGCCGCAGTGTGAGCATGCGGCCTCGGGGGCCCGGCTCCCCGGGAGAGGCTGACGTCTGCCTGGGACACTTGCTTCTGAGCCGGGCACGGCTGTGCTCGAGGCTGAATCGGGCTCTTGAGATGGTTGAGGGAATATTCTTTAGTAAGGTGGGTTATTATCATTTAACTTTTAAAGGATTATGTATGATGCAGAGTAACTGGATTACTTGGGCCTTAACACCAGTTGTGTTATGCTCTGTGGGTGCTCTTAGACCTCTCCAGCAGTCAGCGAAAACTCATTAGCTTAAATTGCTGTGGAGGAAGCTCAAAAGAGTCTACGCTTTGATTCCATGATGGTGGCATAAACTAATACGATATTCTTTTTACAAACTGTGTTTGGCACCTGTTAGTACCACAATTCACCTGACTAATACTGTCTTAGTTACAGCTTATGGTATGGCTACCCTTCAGAACGCTTTAAATCTTTTGAGGGTTTTTTTTAGAATTCATGGCTGTAACTGCAATACTGGACATGGGGTACGTAAATCTATCTGCCGTTTTCCAAAAGGATAAGGCAATGAAGCCTTGGAGAGGGAGGTTAAAAAAGTAATATTGGGGTGAATAAAGTCAATCCAGGACTAACTAGGGCTCACATTTTATTTCTGAGATGACTGCATCAGCTGTGTCTTTAAATTCTGCTTAAAGGTTAATATGGGAGAAATGTGCATGTAATGTTACAGGCAAGAAATACTAAAACCAGGTAAAAATATTTGATCATTTCTCTCCAGGTGAGTGTTGGTAAGCTAGTCTGTCTTTAGAGAAGGTATTATCAATAGGCTTTTTGCAGGGTAAAGGCTGGTGTTCTAATGCTTGCCATTTGCTAAGGACTGGAAAGAAGAGAAGATCATTCTCTGGACAGCACACACTGACTTCTGGAAAGTTCTGGCTGCTCAGAGCTGTTGAAACGGGCTGTCAGAAAGACTTAGTCTTTGGTTTAGCCTCCAGAGAGTGTTACTTTATATTGGATATTATTTTTTTGTTTTGTCATGTTGGGTTGAAAGAATACTCTGTGTATAATTGGTAAAGATGTTCATAATTTTTGTGACTATCAGGCAAGGAGAGAGGCATCAAACTAGATTTCATGAGTAAGGCTACCTTACCGGTTTTTCTGCAGCACAAAACCTGAGAATAAATAACCTTTGTGTTCGGAAAGAACAACAGTGTTTCAGTGCACTGGGGAAGAAGCTTCTACAGGACCTGAGAGAGACTGATGCTTGTCTGAAGTATGTGTGGATGTATGAACAAAGAGTAAGTACCACTAGGTGCTATTCTTTTGCTGGTTTTAGGCATTTGCTCTTGAATTATATCAGATCAATCTTGCACAGATCCTGTGCAATTCTTCATGTGTTCTTATTCTGGAAAGTATTAAATATTTTTCAGGGGTGGGGATCAATTTAATATTAAACCTGTTATGTTGATACATTAACATCTGCCCTGAAAAATCTACCAGAAGATGAATTTCTGCTCCATCTATGCCTTTAATGTGAAGTATCTGACTTGATTCCTTATTCATTAGCAAAGAGTTTTAGAAAGGGAATTTTTAAATAGTGCTGATGTGTGGCTGCAACAGTCACTACTTTGGGATTTTAGTTTTTCTTTTTATTCTGGTCTGTGATATTTTCAGGTTAAAAATCTCATTATACTTCTACTTGCAGCAAGGTGAATTCCCATTGGGTAACAGGAAACAATTTTTGCAATGAGAATGGTGTGTAATGCTGGAATCTACATCCTTATTGATTTTCCAATCTGTAAGGCCCTGTAAGATCCAGCTTTGAAATCACTCCTGCTTGGAGTAGGAGGTTGTGCTAGATGACCCCCTGAGATCCTTTCCAGCCTGCATACTCCCATACTGTAAATGGGAGTCTTGCAATGTCTCTCTTGTGCCATCTTCACTTGCAGAAGAGGCTGTGAACAGACCTCTGAGAAACTTCCTCTTTGTACTTCTTATTTGAGGAATTAGTTTTAAACTTGGGTGTAGTCAGCTTTATCCTTCACTGTCGCCTTGGTGTGGTATGTCCTCATCGTCTCATACTGGTTTGTAAGGAATGAAATCAGGAAATAATCTGTTGGAACAAAGTCTGTCTAAACATGGAGGGGTTAAATGTGAAACCCATTGTGATGATTCAGCTTCATTCAGAACTAGAGTATTGAAACTAAATCACTTGTATTGAGATATTCAGCTACTTTTGAAAGAAGTAAAATCTTGTGTTTTAACCTATTTAGGGTTTTGTTTACAATAACTACATGTCCTAGTTGGAGTGTCTGTGGTATCATGGATTTCCACTCTAAGATACGTGATGTGAAGCTCTTAAGCTTGTGAATGTTTTTGCTGTATCCCAAATATATGAAACTGAATTTCAATTAATAGGAATCACCTTAACTTACACTATTTTTTCTTAATGGAAACTAAACTCTGAGTTGGTTTACACCATAGTCTTTGGTTTGAAGAAGTTTGGGTGTGGAAAAAAAGAAAAGACAACTCTTACTTGAGATATATTGCAGAAAAACTATACAGATTCAACCTACCTTTGTAAAAACCGTTCTGTCCTTGGCATAAGTTGTTTACGCAATTCAGTCCAGTTCACTCACTAGATAGCTTCAGCGTCTAACTTTGACCACACAAATTTTGATGTGAATCACTGTGGGGATGAATTAGGAAAGGAAGGGGAAGAAGGATGGAGAAAAAGGGAAGCAGAAGTTATTTCCTGCCTAAAATGCCAACGGGGCTTGTATTTGGAGGGACAAGATCTCACTGGGGCAGGAAGCACCTGCAAGAGGATGTGTCTGTCAGGCTTTGGCAGATCTTGGCCATTAATGGCCAGGGCTTTTGAAGGAAGATCTAAACTCGCAAGCATCTAGAGCCAAGAACAGCCACTGGAATCTGTGGAGAGCAAACTGGGTTTGGGTGCATGTGGTACCTGGTAGTTAGGTCAGAGATTCCTCCTTAGGCCTTATCTGACAAGATTAAAATTTGGGAAGGCATATTTGGTACAGTGGCATCCTACTTTGGCCTCCAGCTACTTTCAGAAAGGCATTCCTAATTTGAGGGAAAACATCACTTTCCTTCCAAAGGTATTTTAGACATCTACTTTATATGTAGTTTTATAATTGACTTCAAACAGAAGTCATTCTTATGAATAGTGATTTGAAGTCAGTTGCTGATGGCCAGGAATCAGACCCTAGAGATTTCCTTGAGGCCTTGCTGAGGTTATTAAACACTGATTGCTCCATGGGCCTGCAAGGGTGACAAATTACTCAAGCAGCCATGAGTGGCAACGATCAGCAGAGCTCAGGCCCATCATCAGAAGGAGCTCCTTTTTTTATTTTGGGTAAAATGATGCCATTTGGCCATAAGAGCCTATGAAAGAGCAGTGGTTGGCTCCCCTGTGCCCCCTCCTACACTCATCTCTAGGGGCTGCTCAGAGCTGTGCAGCTGTGACAAGCAGGGGCATCTGAGGTACTCTGAGCCTGTTCTGCTGCTGAAACCTCAGGAGCAACTGATGTCATTCCTGAAACAGTTAATGCATTTTGCCGGAAAATAATTTTTCTTTCTATGTTCTTTCTTGTCTGATAGTCTGACCAACATGGAGGAAACCCACACGAATGAGTTATTTCTTGGCAGCTGCCACCCAGATTCAACCATCCTCTTTATCATCAAACTTGCAGAATTAAGCCAAAGGTCAGCATGCCTGATGGTATTTCAGGCCTGGTGTAGCATGATTTTGCTCCTGGACAGAGGATTTAAATCGTTTGTGTTATTGATGGATGTGTTTTACTGGCAAGGGAGGGAGGGCAGGCATCTGTTTTGGGGCTCTTGGCCTCCTTTTGATACAGCTGATGGTGAAACACATCTCTCTCACCTCTGCATTTCCCCACAAGATGACTTAAACTGGTGATAGGGAGGGATGTGGCTGTCCAGAAACTGCCATCTTGCTGTATACGGTCTGGGAGTTACACGGCAGTGGCTCCCTGCTGAGGTGATGCTGTTTCACATCACATCACACATACTGTTCACAACTGAAGAGTAACTGGCCAAATCCAAGACCAGTCAAAACCAGTTTGGTGCTGATGGGCAGGCAATCCTGTGGTTTCCTTGCAGGGTGAGCACCCCAGGCCGTGCCCAGGAGCTTCTCTGCTACTTGCTTGTTTCAGCATGTAGAGAAATGCGTGGTAAGAGCTTCATGGAAAGTGTGTTAGGTAAAGACAGGCATAAGAGGGATGCTGTTTGGCCTGCCCAGCAGTGCATATGGTCATCCAGTTCCCAAACTGTGGCAGTGAGGGAAGCTGTTCAAGGAGAAGCTGTGTGCTGGGCAGCTTTCTGCTGCTTTTCCCCATTGCTCTCCCAGGATCTACAAAGGTTGGACTGTGGATACTGGAGGATATATCCATTTCATTATCTTTGCCCCATCTAGTGTCTGTTTAGGGACCTGTTCTTCTGAATGTATCAAACCATTTTTTTTTAATCTGCTGAAATTATGTACCTCCAAAACCTTGCATGTTTGAGTAGTTCTCCTGAATGGTGGGTTGTATGCTCCTCTCCTTTCGCCTCAAAGGGTCATTCTAGTGTAACATATTCTACAGGATAATGCTTCCTAAAAGAGCAACTGTAATGGGCCCTGCTTCACTTTGCTTCAGAGAAACAGGTCACTTGGAGCCCTTGTGTGCCCAGTGTTACTTGAGGGAAGAAGGGCCACAGTCTGACACAAGTACAACCCAGTGAACTCTGTGAAGTTAATGTCTGGGTACCTGGGCAGATGTACCTTGCAGAGAGCTGATAGCCTCAGGCATGCTGAGCAGTCTTGATTTACTGCTGAAGCAGTTGGCGTTTTCCATCCTATGTCTCTGTAGGTGTTTACAAACGGCTCCCGAAACTTATATGGAGGATGCTCACAAAGGCTGGAAGAAATGGTCAGTTGCTGCATCCCATACCTGTTTCCATCCCCTCTGAAATAAGTTATTATTACGTGTTTTATCAAAGGGCTTCTACCCATTTCAGAAACATGTAGCATGAATGCCCATGCTGTTGCATACTAGATATTAATTTATATCCATGGTTACTTGTATCCAGGGAGCACCATGAAGACTGTAGTGAGTTAACTACTTTATTTGTATATTTGCCTACTCTGTATGTTGTACACGATCCTCAACTTAGACTGCAGGATTTGGAGCTGACTCCAGACCTTATTACATGTCTGGTCCTCATTACATGAGCTGGTCCTGATGTTCATGTGATTATCTGATGGGCTCATTCAGTTCACTAAAACAGCAGAAAGCTAGCCTGGCAAAAAGTCAGCATTAAAGCTGCTCACATTGCAGTCAGGCATGCCAGACACTGCTTAAGGTAGGTTTTGGGTCATTGCTGCAAGGGGACGGAGGAGCAGGGCAGAGAAGAGAGCTGGATGGTCTTATGTTCCTTTTCAAAGTAGGTCCTCTGTATCCTGAAATAATACCCTACAACAAGGCAGTTCAGTTTAGCAAACTCAGTTCTGTCTTATATTCTGTACATGCTTTATCTAAGTTGATTAGATTTAGCATATCTTGAAGCTAAGTGCAGGCCCCTGTGTATCATCTGGCAGTTTCATGAGCATGTACTTTATCCACTCCGTGATTCAACTGAAGAGCTAACACTGCCAGAAAAGCTGGTTTCTTACAATCAGATCACAAAGCAAGGTCTTTATACTTGACAGATTTAGAAAAAGGGTGGTACACAAGGAGCTGAGGGAGCCTTTTCATCATCACTGAAGCAAATGAAAACTAGTCCTGGAAAAAACAATTGCGGAGGCAGTAAGCAGATCTGACTTGCCACGTTACTGCGTAATCATTGACTGTGGTGCAAGGGAAGAAGAGGAAGGAATTTCTGTCTGGCGTAGAGTGGGAGGACGGGGGCATCCCTTTTGGCAGCAACCCACAATTATATTAAATGAATAATGAAATTACATCCTGAATTGAGTGAATTGCCCTATATCTGCTACTGGTTTTAACTGTGTTAATTTGAGTTGCCTCTCCTGTGCTGGCCAGCTGCCTGAGAAGGGGCATAAAACTCAGCCTGACGCACACAAGGAAGTTTTCTGCTTGAAAGTTAATTGACAGACTGGAAATGATGGAAGGGACAGCAGTACAGCAGTTGTGATGGTTTGAAGTAATGACACTGATACTTGAGAAGAGATTGTCCTTCAGATGATGCAGTATGGGCAGTAAGCCAAACTGAAAGAGCTTGTTCTGGGAAGCTCCAAGGAGCAGTGCTACATGGGTAAGGGAAAGATTAATGAAGAAATAGGGGGGGAAGGCATATAATAAAAATCTAATTTTAGCAATGTATATGTATTCTTAAAATTTACGACAGTCCTGTGCATGCCCCTTTTGTAAGTGGTCTGCAGTTAGAGCAGATTAAAACAGTGAAACTGCATCCTGAGAGTTAAATCTGTCTTCTGTGTACATCTGTATCTTTATATTCAATAGACATAATTATTTAATACTAAACAATATGTATTTGCGGTGATAAAACTTAAAAGCTCCCTCCCATGTCTGGTGGATAACTTGGAATTGGAGATGTTGAAATGTTTGACCATCTTTTGACTGCGAGTATACTACTTTGATGGCCAAAATCCGTTTATTCAAGTTTGAATGAAGTAAGAAGAAAAGTTTGGTTTTGCTCTGCGAAGACATTCCTAGAAGTGATTTAGATGTGTACGCATATACAGCACAATGAAAGGGTGTTAGTTACCTGAATGAACTGATACCAGAAGCAGTTGTGTTGTCTCAGCTGCTGAACAGCAGAATATATTCGTTCTTCCTGAGCTTTGCACATGCCTGTAATGATTTCTGTACCCACACTAAGCTAGATTTATCCAGGCTGCACTAAATTACGCTTAATATGCCATGAGATGTGACCAAAACTACTTGGTGCAATTCCTTCACTGCTGTATGTATGTTATTACATCACTTCTAGGTTGTACAATTTAGATATCTGAGTGAACACAAGAAGTTTAAGGTAGTTTTATTTTTAAAATGAAAGTGACTCTACAAACTTTTCTTATGCATTTGACCTGAACTTTTTTTTCTTCCATCCCAACAGCACTTCACACAAATGAGTTAAAGATCAGTCACAATTGCATTACAAAATATGAAAACTGTGATCTGACCAAATGTTTGTTTAGCTATACTGTAACTTAAATGGTGGTTCCTCCCACACAGCAAGAAGGCTTAGTTGGGTGTAAGGCCTGTATTTATCAATGCAATTTAATGTTTGGTAGACAGTGAAAATGCAACTTTTTCAATAAGATAAATAAAATGCAAAACCGGTGTTGGGTATGCTTGCTGCTTGATGATAAAAATCATTGTTAAAATCTCGTTTAAACACATTTCCAATCTGTCTTGCTCTGGAACACTTTATTTTGCTCAATGGGATACGTATTCACATTTGTTTATTTTTTTTCATTTAAAATGTAAAAACACAGTCAATTAGTAGGAAGCATTGTTGAAACAAAGCAGAAACAAGCTTGAAAATAAAATGCAAAGGGAACCAAAGGATCTGGTGGAAAGCAGCCAGATTTAATCATAAGCTGTTTAAGAATAAGCTGCTGCTGAAGAGAGTGATTTCCCTGCATGTCTTGTGTCACATCGGAGGATGTGGCGTGTAGAGCAACTGAGTTCAGCTACATGTTGCCTCTGTGTGGGTGAGAGCTTGAAGGTGTTGTCATGGGAAGGATAGAGGAGATGGCATGGGGAGAAGCTGCGGTGAATGCAGTGATGGTAGGCAGTGCTGATGAAGCTATGAATGTTTCAGTTGGGGCAGATGTCCAACTGAAGCCTTCAAGAGCCCTCACCCATACCTGGTTGGGACTCCTGAAGTACAGGGGTTGTGGAAGCAAGTGGCTCAGTAGAGGGGAAAGCATCTTTGAACAGATCCATTTGAACATGTCCTTCACCGTAAAACTGATAAAAGTAGCTCTGTGGATTAGTTTGAGCTGTGTGACCTGCTGATGCTGGATAATGCAGGTATTGCATACCACTGGGCAAGAAAGGGACATAGGAAAATCATGTGAATAACATAGTTGATAATAGCCACTGCTTATTTCATTTGCAGTAGGGAGAACAGCTTAAGGGAAGTGCTGCAGAGCTATTTGAAAGAGATACCATGACCAGTAAAGGCTCTTTCAGAGACAATAATTTGCATCATTTTCATAGGAGAGATTTCTCATTCTAGTGGATATCCCCACTCTAAAACTTCTCGAACTGTCCTGTACAGGGGAGCTCAGCATGGTTCATTGTTTTCATGGGCACTGGTCCAGGTAACCCAAAACAATTTGAAGACTTTGACATTTTTCTTGCATTCTTCCTTAATCAGCCCTATAGTTGATGCCTGTTAATTCAAATGGTGACTAAGGATGAGGTCCTGCTAGCTGAGCTCAGTTACGCACATGGCAGCCTGACGCTTCTTGTGATTAGAATTGGGCTCATCCAAAATTAATGGAAAGCTGGGCACAGAGCTTTTCCTTACAAAACCATTGTTAAATGTAAGTCTCATTTAAACTCCTTAGAAAGTATGTTTAGCAGCTGGCATTTCTGTCCTGGTGTAGCCCAGACTTAACAGAGGTAAAAGGATGCTGTGCTATGAAGTTGCTGTCATTCATGTGCAGTAGCTGGCACTGTGGTGGTGAAGTGGAACATAATTTCTCTGCAGGCTTACAGTTTGTCTTGGAGGTGGAGCACCATGTGATGCATTCCCAAAAATATATGAGCTGGAACATAAAGCAAGTAACCTAGGAAAATATTTTGAAAGTGAATTTGGACTCTTTGCCTGTTTTGCTGGAAGTTTACCATGTCAGCCAGCATTTCCATGTAGAAAACAGAGTGGCCTATGCAGGTGAGGAGC
>NW_010536197.1:0-3698 GCF_000687285.1 Phaethon lepturus | reverse complement strand
AGTCTCAAAGGCCATAAATGAAACTTATTTTGCATACAATCTATATGCCAAGCCTGTAGACTGCCCGACCAGACTGTCAGGCACTGCCGTGTCAGGCAGCTTGTCTTTCTCTCTCAAATACAGAAGCAAAGGAGATGCAGGAAGCAGGAGTCCCCTTATGTCAAAAGGAAAAAGCTGCAATGAAAAGCTACACAACACACACGACTGAATAAATGCCCGAGCTTCAAACCTGAGGACCGTGGGTAGTACTTTGGTTCTTGCACTGGTTGCAAATTCTGGATTTGTTCCTATCTTCCTTTGTGCACCCTGGAGCAGCGTTCCTTCTTTCCGTCTTGTAAGAAGCATGTAGCTGTGTCAGGGAGCAGTTCTTGGAAACCTAACCTAGATTGTCATGACTATAAGTGTAGTCAGTCCCTAGAGAGGTGGCTTCTTCATCTGCCCTCTGGTGGGTTGTCAAACAAAGGAGCGTATATTTAGGTACATTTAATGCCATATTTTGTAGCGTAGCTTGATAACTGTCTTGTGTAATTTTGCCTCAGTGGTTAACATGCAAAGCAGGAGTATAACAGGCTATAGAATTAACAAATTAGAAGTCAAGTCCAATTGATGTGTGAGTCAAGAGATGAATGAACAAGAGTTTTAAGCCTCTGAATACAAGATTTTGTTGCATTGACTTCCTAAACAGTGTGGAGAGATTACAGCTCCATAATAAAGCAGAATATTCAAGGAGGTACCCAAAGAATGGGATTCAAGATCCAACTCTTGCAGCTTGTAACCCTGTAGGGAGCAGTACTACTAGAACTTCGCCGACGAGAAACTGGAGCCTAAGTACCCACAGGCGGTGCAGTTTACACTGCTGGCTCTGTGGGTACAGGTCTGTAGTACTCATGCTCTCGACTTACGGAACTTACTTTAACACAACTTCTTTTGTATATTGAAATTACGTAAATTGAGAGCACCCTTATCTTGGAGTAAGCATGCAAGCACATATTTCAGATCTTATTTATAGGTAGATGCTTTCTTTCTGAGGCTCACCTGCCTTGGTTTTTTTGCAGCCTTCTGTGGCCTGCCCTGGTTTCTAGTCTGTGCTAATGAATCACCAAATGTCTTTCCTTGATTCTTGTCTTACTAATTTTCAAAGAGCATAGTCTACTCCATCCTTCAGGAAGCTTTTGGAAAGGGATGGATGGTTTAAATTGGGGTATTTGAGTGTATTTATAGTCATACATAAATGCAGACAAGAGAAGTACTTGCAAAGCAGGTGGTACTGAGACATTTATAGAAAAATGTATGATTTATACACAGATCATTCCAGGCAAACTTTTTTCTTTGCCTATAGCCTGTCTTCTACAGAACTCTTCTGTGTGCTATGCTGCTTTGTTGTGGTATTTTAAACTTACTTTCAGCTTATGAAATAACATGTTTGTTTCTTTAAATAACAGGAGGAGTGGAGGGACATAATTGATTGTTTCCTGGGCAGACATGTCTGCAGATCTTTGACAAGAAGTCTTCACCATGGTTGGAGCAGAGGATAGCCCAGCTGACCAATACTCCAGCCTTCTCTTTGCCTCTGCATTTGGAGATGTGCTTTACCAGGTCTCTCTGCTACAAAGTGTTCTCTTTTGAGAAAATTTTGTGGCGTTTTTTGGACCAATGTGTGCCTTTGCCATGTTGCTGTTAGCATAGCAGGGTGCTCAGGTGAACTTGTGGCAAATAACCATGTAGAGCGAGTCAGATCTCGTGCTCTATTAAGAATTACACAGAGTTGATCCAGGGCAATCACATGCAGCTTGCTAAGACCTTGGGAGGAGAAAAGTGCATGCATCTGCCTACAGAATATCCTCTGAATGGATTGAAATGAAGTCCTGAGGCTGTCACAACCGTTTTCTGGAGAGCTCACAAGTGAGTGGATTGGGAAGAGCTGGTTCAGCAATCTAAAAAAAGCTTCTCGCAAGGAGTGATGGGGACCCCCTGTACCTTTTCCTTCAGAAAACCTTCAAGAAGTTTTGACTTTCTAGGAAAGCAGAAAAAACTCAGATTTGCTGGATGAGCAGATTAGAATCAAAAAGGTTTCAAAAAGAAATCTACCATCTGGTTGTTTGTGGCTGGGCAGGTTTACTCTTTCTGTCTGATTTTGCTCTTAGTTCAGCAATTTTCAGTGGCTTTCTGGCTCATCTCAGCGTTCAATCCTCTCTGGCCCCCATGGAGGTTCTGCTCTTACTCCTGCAGCCTGGGTGAGAGTCTGCTCTGAGCCAAAGAGTCTCCCAGCTGACTGTGCTGTAGACTCATTGCAGAGCATGTCTCTCACCCTTCATATGTGTGCTCCCCTACAGAAGTTTTCCCAGCTACATAAGCACAGCTGGTGTTAAGGAAGGTGTTTTTTTCTGTCTCAAGGAAGTTTCACCTAATTCTGAGCCCAACAGCCTTTCTTGTTGCTGCCCAGCTTACTTTAATAAAGGAGCTACACACAGTGTAGATGTAACACAGCAGTTTGTTGCCTTAGCCCCGAGAGATCCCCTTTCCCCTGAAACAGTATTTGGAGCAATAGTGGACCTGGAAGATAAGAATCAGATTAATTTCAGAGTGATGTCTTTTATTGTGTGCACTGTAGTTGCATCGAGAGAGCAAATATGAAATCAAGGTTGATGAGATAAAAGTATTTGATAATCCTTGCTGCTTTGAACACCTACTTTGTTTTTTATTATTCTCATATAACAAATTATTAACAAAGTAGTGCATGGGATTTACAAAATGTGTCCATCTCCCTCTCTCTAGACTTTACACCCTTCATGGACTGGCATGCTTGTATCAGTGGCAAACGATGTCCCCAGGCAGGTTTATGTAGGATGCATCCCAGGGCTCCCTGGGAGTTTTTGCTCTTTGTATAGCTCAGGGGAGACTATGAGGAATATCTGAAAAGCTTTAGCAAAAATATCTCTGAGGAATCTAACACAGAGCAACTGGTGCTCTGAGTTGTTCTTTGTTCAGTCAAAGTGTGTGCAGTTTTTTAATACCTTTAGGTAGAGTGGACAACTTCTTGGTCTCTTGGATGACCCAAGAATAAGCATCAACTTCCTGCCTGCCATCAGGTCCAGTGGATGTCTTGAAAGCAGCATAAGAGAGGAGTAGGTTCTCTAGATAATAAGGTGGTGGTTCTAGTACTGTCACCTGATGCAGATAAGCTTTGTGAGGCTTGTTTGAAACTCCTTTGGTGTCTGTAATCTTGTGGGATGCTGTTTTGGAGAGAACCTGGAGGATGTTGGTCACCAGTGCATGTGAGCTAATTGATGTCAAGATTGGAGGCAGCCTGGGCTGCAGTGATCATGCACTGGTGAAGTTTGCAGTTCTGAGGGATATGAGGCAGGTGAAGAATAAAGTCAGGACCCTGAATTTTAGGAAAGCAAAATTCCAGCTCTTCAGGGAGTTAGTCAATAGGACCCCCTGGGAAACTGCCCTCAGGGAGAAGGGAGCAGAACAAAGCTGGCAGATCTTTAAGGACACTTTCCATAGAGCACAACAGCTCTCGATCCCCAAGTGTAAGAAATCAGGAAAGGAAGGCAAGAGACTGGCATGGCTGAGTCGAGACCTGCAGGGCAAACTAAAGGGCAAGAAGGAAATGCACAGGCAGGGGAAGCAGGGGCAGCTGTCCTGGGAGGAGTACAGGGAGACTGCCTGGTTGTGTAGGGATGGGGTCAGGA
>NW_010536196.1:0-304 GCF_000687285.1 Phaethon lepturus | reverse complement strand
GGGAGGGGTTATGGGGCTGTACTGGGAAGGAGTTGGGGGGAACTGGTCTATACTGGGAGCATGGGAGGGGTTATGGGGCTGTACTGGGAAGGACTGGGAGATTACCAGGCGATACTGGGAGCATGAGAGGGGTTATGGGGCTGTACTGGGAAGGACTGGGGGGTTACTGGTCCATACTGGTTGCACAGGGAGCGGTCCGGAGGCGTTAACAGGCCGTTCCGGAAGGTCTTACTGGTCCGTGCCGGCCCAAACTGGTCCCGTGGGCGATGCCGGACGCCGACCCCCGCCTGGACCCCGGCCGCTG
>NW_010536195.1:253-1365 GCF_000687285.1 Phaethon lepturus | reverse complement strand
GGGAGTCGAGGAGCTGCAGGAAGGAGGGAGCTCTAGGCAGGGGTCGAGGGAGGATCTGCCTTGGGGATGGATGCTTCCAGGAGGCTGAATGCATCATGTAGCAGCATGAAGCAAAACCTCCCTATCTCTGTGATCCCTGCAGCTCCCCAGTTGCACGCTTCCCATCCCCAATTTCTGACCAGCAAATGCTTCCTTCTGATTCGGTCCTGCCCTTCCTCTGCTCACAGGAATGAGAAGGAGAAAGTCCTCATCGAGGGCTCCATTAACTCTGTGCGTGTCAGCATCGCAGTGAAGCAGGTGAGGTGGGGGTCATGGGTGGCGGGCTGGCAGCTCACACCTGGCATGGGGGAAGCCTCACTCCCCTTTCCTCTCCCCAGGCCGATGAGATCGAGAAGATCTTGTG
Organism: Phaethon lepturus; assembly: GCF_000687285.1. NCBI lineage: Eukaryota > Metazoa > Chordata > Aves > Phaethontiformes > Phaethontidae > Phaethon > Phaethon lepturus. Next base: position 962 of record NW_010536195.1, on the reverse strand, counting down.
CCACAAATTCATGCGCTTTATGATGAATGAGAAGGAGAAAGTCCTCATCGAGGGCTCCATTAACTCTGTGCGTGTCAGCATCGCAGTGAAGCAGGTGAGGTGGGGGTCATGGGTGGCGGGCTGGCAGCTCACACCTGGCATGGGGGAAGCCTCACTCCCCTTTCCTCTCCCCAGGCCGATGAGATCGAGAAGATCTTGTGCCACAAATTCATGCGCTTTATGATGATGAGGGCCGAGAACTTCTTTATCCTGCGCAGGAAGCCCGTGGAGGTGAGGTGACAGAGAGGGGGCAGAGCAGCGGGTCCCGGCTCCGCACCTGGCACCAGGGGGGTCTCCAATGCGGAACTGGGATGTGAGGTCACATGGTGGGTGGCCCTGGGTGCTCATGTGCAGGGTGCTCCTCTGTTCCCCAGGGTTATGACATTAGCTTCTTGATCACAAACTTCCACACGGAGCAGATGTACAAGCACAAGCTGGTGGACTTTGTTATCCACTTCATGGAGGAGATTGACAAGGAGATCAGCGAGATGAAGCTCTCTGTCAACGCCAGGGCCCGCATCGTGGCAGAGGAGTTCCTCAAGAATGTGAGGCTCTGAACTGGGAGGAGGCGGGTCCCTTATTTTGGGAGCGGGGTGGGGGCTCCAACCACCCATGACCCTCATGCCCAGCCTGAAGTGCTGGCTTTGAGACCCCTGGAGCACATACCGGG
>NW_010536195.1:0-242 GCF_000687285.1 Phaethon lepturus | reverse complement strand
ATGGGGCCGGTTGGGTGCCTGCCATGCTGGGAAGTGCAGTCCCTGGGCAAGACAAAGGGAGAAGCTGAGCATGGAGCTCCCTGAGCAACGGCCACCCTCCGGTGATGAAGAGGGCGGGCGAGGGCCGGAGGAGCGCCCGCGGGCCAGGACTGACAGCTGTGTGTCTTCTCTTGCCTTTCAGTTTTAGGCCGTGGTGCAGGACCCCGTGGCTCCCGATGCTTGTGCCCACCAGGCACCTGCCT
>NW_010536194.1:620-946 GCF_000687285.1 Phaethon lepturus | reverse complement strand
AAGCTGTAATTGTAATATAGCCTTTTCTGTAGGTTTCTGTGGAGAGGTCAAATCTGAATCCCCCTTTAAAAGAGAGAAGAGTTCATGAAGTTCCTGGGTAGTGATAACCAGTAAAGGACGCATAAGCTGTAATTGTAATATAGCCTTTTCTGTAGGTTTCTGTGGAGAGGTCAAATCTGAATCCCCCTTTAAAAGAGAGAAGAGTTCATGAAGTTCCTGGGTAGTGATAACCAGTAAAGGACGCATCCAATTTATAACTCCCAATAGTTTTTGGAGACCCTTCAGTGTTTTTACTTCTGTGTTTAACTCAAGTGGCTGGGGGTTTT
>NW_010536194.1:0-276 GCF_000687285.1 Phaethon lepturus | reverse complement strand
ATAGTAAAGACACAATCCTTCAAATCAATAATTTGCAATTGCCAATTTTGGGGAATTAATGTCGGATTTGGTAATCCAGGTTGAGTCAGACCCATCGGCTGCATAACCGCATTGATAGCTCTTAAATCTTGTAATAATCGTCATTTGCCTGATTTTTTTTGTTATCATAAATATAGGAGCATTCCAGGGGCTGGTAGAAGGGACTACATGCCCAGCTGACAAGTGTTCTTGTACTAACAATTTCACCTGTTGTAATTTTTCCCCTGTCAAAGGCCA
>NW_010536193.1:0-1040 GCF_000687285.1 Phaethon lepturus | reverse complement strand
CCAGGACACTTGTAGAAACAGATCTATTTTTTATTTATTAATAAAAATAAGAAAAGAAGAGCAAGTTGGACATTTTTTTCAGTCTTTTCTGTTTGTGAAGGGACTTTAGCAATAAATCCTAAACAGTTGTTGTTACCTGAAAATGTTTGAAATGAACTTTAGCATGTGTAGGTATTTGTCTGTTCGTGTGTGCACACATTTTTCAAATTTACCAGCATCCTGTGTCCCATGGAAGAAGCAATAATGATATGCTGGATGCTTAATTAGATTTTGGTCTAGTTTATAATTCCCCAAGTGGCTGAAAGCAAGGTTTCATTTTCCTCACCCCCCGCTGTTGTTCTCTAGGATCTGTAAATCCTGTAAGACTGATGTAAGCATCGAGCATTTGGGTTGTTAAATTTAGTGAATTAAGGACATTTGAACATTTATTGGCTGAAAGCAAGGTTTCATTTTCCTCACCCCCTGCTGTTGTTCTCCAGGATCTGTAAAACCTGTAAGACTGATGTAAGCATCCAGCATTTGGGTTGTTAAATTTAGAGAATTAAGGACATTTGAACATTTATTAATTTTTAATTTTGGAAGATATATTTTCAGTCTAGAATTTCTTGCATGTACTGATGAAGAAAAATCTGTAAAATTACGCTATCTTTTTTGTGAGCCTAATCTATTTGGTACATGTTCTAGCAATTAATTAATTAATTTGTACAATTTAATAATTTAAGAAATGCTAGAGGAAGAGCATTAGGGAGTTTGAAGAACTTACTTCATTACCTGTTGTATAGGCCATTAATTTCCTTGGGGGTCTTATGAAGATTAGTTAGTTAATGTGCTTTGAAAAGCCAAAGTTGGTATTATAATATTGTATTGTAGCAAGTTATATATGTTATAAATATAATATATTATATTGTATAAGTTATAATTATGAGTACTTTTCAAGTGTTAGAGTATTACAGTTATATGATTTTTTATTGACAAATACATGCTTTCATCTGTATTTTTTGTTTTAGTCAATCTTCTAAGGACAGAAAAATAAAACACAC
>NW_010536192.1:8860-22423 GCF_000687285.1 Phaethon lepturus | reverse complement strand
TCAACACTCCCACACAACTTGGTGTCATCTGGAAACTTGCTGAGGGAAAATTGCAACCATTTTTAACTGTTCACGATTTCAGGAATTATTCCTCGTGTCTCGTGTTAGGGATGAGTTTCCAGGCAGTCAAAAATGTATGTTCTACCAGTGAGTGTGTGAGCAAAGCATTTGTTCAAATATGTATATTATTCATTAGCTCAACTGGTTGTCAAGTGGCACAAGTTTGTCTAGCTGAATAGACAGTCCGTGCCTTGACCAGACTAATAAAAGGTTAATAAAGATTTTTATGATCTTGTTATTATCTTGGAGACAATTTAAAATATTCTGAGAAGAAAGTCCTTTCTCACCTTATGATTCTGCTTCCCCTATGGAAAATTGATCCCAACCTCTTCTGTAGAGCTTTTGAGAGCTATTACTGTATGATGTATGACATTAAGGTTCGAAAAAGCAACTTTTGGTAAAAATGCTCTGGTTTTAGAAAAACATTTTGGGCATGATATTTGAAACTTGGAATAATTTAGGTTCAAACTGACTTGAGGTTCCCATGCACAAACTAGGGACAAATTTGAAGTTTGATTGGGTTGATCAAAGCCTTGTCCAGTTGAGTTTTTGGTAGCTCCAGGGATGGAGACTCTCTGGGCCCTGTCCCAGACCTCCCAGCACTAAACCACCCCTAAGGTGAAATTTGTTTCCTCATATCTAATAGGAACTTGCCATGTTCCAGCTTGCACCCATCACTTCTTGTGCTGTCACTGGAGATCCCTAGGAAGAGCCTGGCTCTGTCTTCTCTTCTTTAGGTAGCTGCAGATAGCAATAAGCTCTCCCCATTGCCTTCCCTACTCCAGGTTGAACAAACCAGTGCTGAATGGAGGGGTAGGGCCTCTCTGCTCTCCTGCTGGCTCCCTTTTTGCTAACACAGCCCGGGGCATGGTTGGCTGCTTTTGCTGCAAGGGCATGCTGCTGATCCTGGTCAACTTGACCCACGGGGGGCTTTTCCATGGAGCTAGCCCCCTGCCTGTCTCCTTGCGTGGGGATTTCTGTCTGTCCTAGGGCAGGATTTGGCATGTGTCTTTGCTGGACCTCGTGAGGCCCCTGTCAGCCCACTTCTCCAGCCTGTCCGCGTCCCTCTGAAGAGCAGCCCTGCCCTCCATCGTGGTGCAAAGTGCAAGCTTGCTGAGAGTACATTGCATCCCGTCTTCCAGGTCATTAACAAAGACCCAGGTAGTATCAACCTCTGAAAAATGCCCTTAGCAATCAGCTGCCAGTTAGACTGCTGACTACAGGCAGTAGTTGTGGGTTTTGTGCGATGATTTGCATCTTTAAATGATTAATTGTTTCCACACTGTTCAGTTTCATGACAAATTTTCTGTCTGTGTCTTATGATATTTTCAATTACTATTATATAAAGTATGTTAGAAGCAATTTAAAATTATGAAGAACAGAAAACTGTTGCCTGTCTTTCATTAATATTGATCATATTCTATTGCTCAATATGTGTTGAAATGGAAATATGTAAATAAAGCTGGCTGCCAACTCCCCTCTATATAACCCAATGTATCCAATCTTAAAATTAAATCTCGCCTGAAGAGTTACTAGCACATGTTTCTTCATTGTACAAAAACGTGACTGGGTCAGGTTAAAGAGCAAAAAGTACCTCTAGAGGCTCATTTCAATGTGACAGTGCTGTCTGAGGCAGCACAGCCTTCTCTTGCACTGCCTGCCTTGGGCAACAAGAGGAGCTGAAGGCACGGAGGTCTGAGACACAGCTCTGGGTTTCACTCTACGAAACTTTCACATCAGCTTTCCAGAGGGAGAAGTAAATCGCTGTTCACCGGTGCTGTTCTTGTATTTATCTCAGAAGCTGCAGAGGAACACATCAGAAACAAAACCTTAAATTTAATTTAGGGTACCTTAAAAAATGTGGCAATGTATCCAGAGGACTATGCCCAGCTTAAGCATCTGCATGGGATCCGAGTGCAGTATTGTTTTCTTCTTCACTGGATGTCATTTCTTGTGCACTGAGAGCTGTTTTTGGAGGTGCTCCCAGTCCTCCATATGCTTTTGCCTGACCCTGTACATTGGCAATGAATGCTTAGAGTCTCATAAGGGAGAATGATCCAGAAAGTCACTTTTCCACTCTGAAACGCTGTGAACCTCTCATTTATATGGAAGTGCTTAAGGTTTTGTGTGTCACATAATCTTTGTGCACCTTTGAAAGAAATATTCTCAGTTTTTTCACGTCTTGCACCAACTACTGACAAATAAATACTAGCGGCAGCCTGTTGTTAGCCTTCAGTCATTTATGCCTCAGGAGCTGCAGGACTGTTCTCCAGTGTTTCTAAGCTTATGTGAAGAAGCAAACTAATTTTCAGTGGTTTAGTTCCTATGAAATGAATTTTCTAGTCCCCCAGTGGTAAATTCACTGTTGGTTACAAAGCACTCGTATGCCAGAGTGGATGCAGAAGTGCCTGGAATAGCTGTGATCGGCTCAGACAAGCAAACGTAGGAAGTTTCTGCTTTGCAACCTGAGGCACTTTAAGAAGACTTTTTTCCAAAACCAGCCTCCCTGCCCTTTGAGAATTGGGCCTTTTGGAGCACCCACCCTGGGCACCCAGAAATGCAGACACCGAAAATGATTAATTGCTTTTGAATATAGAGTGTCTTCTCTTGTGCCACGTTTTTTCTCGGTAAATGGGGTCACCTACCTGTCTTCTAATGTAATTTATGAAAATAAGTCTCCTCTTGCAAAATGTAATCTTAGCCTCTCTGATGAGCTCAGATATGTGATGCAGAAAAATTACGCTGTGAGATTTTCAGAAGTGACTTTCGCCATTAGGCTGTTTTGAGCCACCTCTGTGCTCAACGTGAAACTGAAACTGTGCAGTTGTTAGAGAATAAGCAACTGAAACAATTGCTACCTTTTAGTAGAAGGTGTAACTGTGGTTGCCTGTGAAGGTGATGTATTAACAAGTTAAAATATTTTGGTAGGGTAACTGTGAATTTAAAAAAGCTATTTTTTGGTTCAGCTAATGAACTAAAAAGCTCATCAGTTGCAGAATAGTACCTGAAATACCCAAAAGGGACCCATTTCTGAAATTTTCTGAGTACAGCCTTTGGTGAATAGTTTGGCTGTGGTTTTTCAGGCAAGTCATTACCTTGCGTCATGGTGCAAGGTGTCCTGTGTGCTGCCAGAGAGCCTGGTCTGAAGAGGGCTCCTCAGCCCCGGGGAGATGCTGCGAGCTTGGCGGGCAGCAAAGTTTGTGGGAACAGAGAGGGCTCAGCATTTTCGCACTCCGAAATAGAAGCCAGGCACTGGAGGGAGTGGGGTGGTAAACAAGGTAACAGCCTTCATCCTTGCCGGTGTGGGCTTGAGGCCCGGGTCTTCTGGATCAAAGAGCAGAGGAGACCCCAGGCTTCACCTTCCCCACACCCCACTTGTGTTCCTCTAACCACCTTGGGAAGATGGGATAGTGGGGAACCAGAACCACTGGGAGTGAGTGTGAAGGGGAAGGAGCAGTGGCTGTGCGGCCAGCTGAGGATGCAGGAGCTTGGATGATGAAGCCTCGGAGCTGTGTCCTGCTGACCTGGCTGCACCAGCCTGCTCCTGCCCCTCAAGCCCTTCCATCCAGCCCATCAGAGCTACCGGGGAAGCAAAGCGTAGCAAAACCGAGGACTTTTCCGAGGTGTTAGAGGTTGCCTGTGTTAGGGACCCTGTGGTCCAGAGCACCAGATCTGCAGAGGACTGCTCAATAAAGGTACCGGCTGGCCTTCTGCAGTCAATGGGGGAAGCCCTTCTTGCGAGCCATTCAGCTGTTTGAAGAGCACAACATCCCAGAGGGATGGGGGAATCAGGTGCTAAACTTCCCCTTGTGTTCCCAGCATAAACGGGAAGAAAAATGAGTTTGGGTCGACCTGGTACCAGCCCGTCTGCCCACCTCCCCTGAAAACCACTTCACCTCTAGCTTGTCTTCATGAATAATGGGGGTTTGAATTTACCAAGCGAAATGATCAGCTCCTCCAGCCTGCTATTCATTACTCCAATTAACAATCAGTTGCCTGAAAAATGGGCCAATCTGTTTCTTGGGGAGCCGCATAGAAAATCCACAAGGCAAGCCAATTAGCATACCAGCCCCTCACCGTCTAGGGAATTTAATTTAGTTACTTGGTTGATCTAAGTACCGAAATATTGTTGTTTTGTTATGGAGCATATAATGTTTGTTAAATGGCTGAAATCCCCCGAGGCCCATATGCTGCTGATATTCTCTGCGTCCTTCTGAGCCGGCGGAGGCAATAAGGTAAAACTGTTTTGTCCCACACATGGCCCCTGTATTTTCCTGGCAGGACACGGCAGCTGGACACAGGCAGAACAAACCTTCGCCACCCGGGGTGGGCGGGATAGCTTCCCTCCGAAATAGTTGCACACTTGAGCAAGCCCATTGTTTGCCCAGAAAGCATTTCAACCGCCTCTTACCAGGCAGCCGCCGCGTACAAAAAGTGTGCGTAGCCGGTGCTGGGACAACCTGTCTGCGCAGCATATTGTGTGGGGGCAATTAGTTTGCAAATTGCCCATTGGCACAACTGCGCATGAATTAGTTACATTGCTCCCACAGGATTTATTATTCTTATCATTGCTATTAAGGCAGGCCCATGAATAAATAAGGTAATTTGGGCGAGCCTTTCTCCCCACGCGCATGCAGTTCTCACCTCTTCCTCGGAGAGGATAGGCAATGGGTGGGATCACTGGGAGGAAAGGAGTGGTTCCCAGGGATGTTGCCTGTTCGTGTTTCTAAGCCTCTGTGTTGATGCTGGTGTAGCGGTGGCACGCGTTGTGCAAAGCTTTTTTCTCATTTAATAGCCATTTTTTTTCCGGTAAGAGAAAATATGACAGCTGTCAGCTGTACTGCCATTGCTGTTGCACGTGCTCCGTGGTTGGAGATGCGACCGCAGTCCTGCAACTGAACTGCTCCTTCATTTCTGGAGAAATCCCGTGTTGGGCTTTTCAACAGCTAAAGAAGTACCAGAGCCACCGATATACTCAGCCTGATTTAACAGCATCAGATATAGTCTGGTCTGAATGTGCTGGAGCTGGTGGAGAGTCACGCTGGAAGGAAAGGAGTCTAACTGAACGGACGATCCTGCGCGGCGTTCGCACCGCGTTTAGTTCTCCGGTTCAAAAACCCAAACCACAGATCACTGCTACCTAACCAGCAAAAGAAAAATATAGATGAGGAGTGGCTCTGTCTGTCGTACGTGGGCGCTTTGGTCAGACATTTCAATTAATCTGTACATGCCAAAGAAAGAGTTTGTTCTCTTGCCACCTTTGATAATCTCAGCAGGTGTCTAAGGGTTCAGTTATCCAGCTTCGAACCTGCTGATGTTTCTCCACCATGACAGGAAGGAGAAGGGCCCTCCTGAGGTGGGTTTTAGTTCAGCTGCTTTACCTTGCATGCCTCGCAGCCCCTAACATAACTATTCAGCTCCTACTATACCATCACCTTCTGGACCACTGGATTTCAGCCAGGTGTCCACTCCCTTGGCAGTCCAGGGGCTACTGCCAGGGCTGTGGAAAGTTGTAGAAAAGCAAGTTGTGGTCAGGAGTCATGAATGTGCCACATGGACATGTGACTTCTCGGAGGCTGCTGTTGTAGGTGCTCCGTAGGTCTATCTTTAACGTCAAGTAGTTTATCAGGGTAAAGAAAGAAAACGTACTGCTCTGCAAATATCTTTGGCAGCTGTGAGGACTTTGAAAAAATACTGTTATAACAAGAAAGTCAGCAGAACGGCTGACTTTAATGAAGGTCTCTGCATTTGCACTAGGTCAGCCACGTTGTTCCTGTCCAGCCTGGCTCTGGTGGCTTTTTCTGTGACACACAGCTCTGGTCTGGGACATCTTCTTTCCTTGCATTCGTTGTTGCCTGTTTATTACAAGAAAAGTACACAAAAAGCCCACAGGCATTGCTGTGCAGGTACACAGTGCCTGATTTTCTGGGGTGCTGCGAACCCGCGGTGTTCATAGCTTTCAGTGGGCATTGGGTAGAGTAGGGCACGTGTGAAAACCAGGCGCATGTCACGGATCCGTGTAACTGGTCTGGAGCCAGCAGTGAAGCGTCCCAGGTTACTCGGCGTTTCCCCAAACAGACGGTATCTTGCTGAGTGAGGCCAGCAAGGAAAGACCAAGGCAGTGTGATTCTCACGCTGCTTTTCCAGTTTCGTAGGACTATTCTTTTTCCACTAGACTATTTGGAAAGCAAAATGCAAGGACTTTTCCTTTCCGATTGCAGAATTTGCGACGGCAAAAGAAGTTGCATCTTTCCTGACCTTCTCCTCCAGAAATTCAACATGTCTTTTCCTGCACACTGATTAGGTGAGTTACCTATGGCCAATCCCCTTCTGCACCTCTGTTGCTCAGTCCCCAGGGGCCGCAAAAAACCAACAAAACAAAACAAAAAGAGGAAAATGTATCTCTGCCTTGTATCTTTAGGCCTTAGTTTCTGATAATGAATTTTCTGGGGGTAAATAATTTTACTGTACACATGACATCATGTATGAACAGCGAAGTTCATAGCTGGCACAGTTAAGAACAGACCATTTTTTGGCTGCTGTAAATAACGTTGGGGAATCCATGGTGAAAAATATGACCCTTCTTATCCAAATTCATCTCACTTCAGAGAGAGAATTTATTCCAACCATGGCATTTTATTCAACCTTTTCTTCGGGTATTTCAGGCACTGTCCCAAAGGACCGTCTCCAGTCACCGTCTTTTTCCATGGAGATGCAGACTTGTGTTTGGCTGTAGCTTTTTTGAAAACAATAATGTATTTCTGCAGGTGGTTAAATGTGTCTGCGTATCTGACCTGACCCAGTGCTATTTAGTGCTCATTTTTTAATCCTCTGCAAATGTGATGAAAACCCAGTAATATTTAATGTTTCTTTGCAGTTTCTTTGGTGGTTAACCAAACTCTACTGAGCTGAGAAAAGGCTGGTGTTGATTTGAGGATTTAGCAGTTAAATAGATTGAAAACTGGTCAATATGGGCACAGCCAATATTGTGTAACAATGTAATTAATTTCTTTTTAAACCAGAATGAAATCAAATTCCTTTGAGAAGCTGTGGTATTATTTTATCAACATGCTTACATTCTTTGAGCCAACTTCTAATCTGATGGAAAAGGATCATTTCTCTTTTCTGAAACCATAGAAGGCAGGACTTCCTTGGTGCTGTGTTAGCTCTCCCGAATTCTTTACAAATTAAATCGTCTGTTATTGTTGGAGAATTTCCCCTTGGAAAGTTCAGGAGCTGTTAGTTCCCTGCAGCTATTACCAAAAGATGTGACCACTGCTTCTTTCCTTGTTTAAAACTTTAAAAGTTTATTGACTAAAAGAAAATTATTCTGAACCATGAATGGCAACTTAACAAGCAGCATATTGTAGCAAAGCTAGTTAATGAGGAGGAGATATATTTGCTCTTGGTAAGCGTAAAGACTTCCTTCTTACTTTCTTTGACTGTCTTAGCAACGGTCTTTTTCAATGCTTTGAACTGGTTTTTATATTCCTATACAGTTCTCTCTATTTCCTGCCTGTCAGTCAATAGCCATTGGTGCAATGATTTATTTGGAGCTGCTGCAGTTTAAAGCAATTAATGATGTGATCCTGTGTCTCATCCCATTGATGGTCCTAAGAACTGAGGAGCTCAGACTTTGCATGGGGTAATGAAGAACCAGGACCCAGCTTTCCTGGTACAGGCCACCGCTCTTTGGTCATAGCTGTGGTCCAAATGCTTTGGGGAATGGGTAACTAACTGCTGCATTTTATTAAAGACACACAACTGAAATAATAATCGGATAAAAGGATCATTTATTGTCAAACGATTATGGAGCTGCATTATGTGATTTCATATCTTTTCCTTAAAAATCTCTGCATTTCAAACCAGCTTGCGGTTTTACTCTGTGCCATTAACACTTCGGTATTACACAGGAGTATATTTCACGTGGCAAATTCTGTGGAATATGGATTATGTTATCAGGAAATAAATAAAAATTCCTCAAGTTGGCCTTGGCTCTGCTGGTGGTAATCGTGAAATTGTTTGTCCTTAAGCTATGGCAGAGGATTGGATTCTTAAAAACTGAACAGGGAAAAATGCTTTTAGGGTGATTTCTTTACAACAAAAACATGATAGTCTTAAAGCTAACTGATAATCTTTGTGAGTCTGTTCCACGTGAAGCAGGGGAACAACCAGATTCCCAGCTGATGTAAGTCAACATAGTCCCATTAGCTGACAAAGCTGGGTCAGTCCACAGCAGCTGAGGATCCAGCCCCGTGACTTTGAAAGAATCATCATCTTGCTGGAAAAAAACAGGGAAAAGACTATAACAGGATTTTGTGAGGGCAAATAATATTAGAGAGCAAATAAAATGGGCAGGGGACCAAAGAGGACGGCTGTTTCATTTGTCATTTGTTGAGATTTTTTTTATTGGAACATGCAGCAATGTGGGCAAGTTGTCTCGTAGAGCCACTCAGGGCTGCTCAGCTTTTTCAGTACTGTTTAGTATCTGTCACTGCGGTGGAGTTAGACTCATGGACAGTACACCTTTAATAACAGAACTCCTGAATTAATCTCCTTTAGAGTCTGCTATACTATACTAGCTATAATCTCGCCTTTCCAGGTTACTGCACTTACAGGCATAAAACCTTCTTCGGGAGAATTAGGTATTTTCTTATAATGCACACTAATAGCTTTTCCCTGAATGTCACCAAATTTCCGTGAAAATCTGTTTGATTTTCACTGTCAAGTTGTAGAGTTTACCCAGTCTATAAAAGACAATCTCAAAAATTGTCTCTAATGATTTGTCCTCTACCTACCTCTGAATTATGCAGGTGTGATAGATACTCTCCAATGAAGTGGAGACATTTCAGGACAACAGCCCGGTGGTTGAAGCATCCACCCATCTCCGTTCCTTGCTCTGCCTGCGGGACCTCATTGCCATGTGTCCCGGGAAAATGCACGGCCACTCAGGCTGACCACTGACCAGCTGTGGAGAAGGTGTTTAAGGTTTGCAGGGTTGTACATAGACACCTGAAGTTTGAGCCCCAGGCAGCTAAAGCCGGTATTGGGTCTGGTCTTTAACATCTGTGTCTCGTCTCCTTTGGGGAGACAAGATGGATATATATATATATGTAAAATAATGCTCCATTTCTCTGCCCTTGTATGTCCAGGTTTAGCAAACTCTCTGGGAGAGGGACCTTCTCTTGCTTTGGTGTTATGCTAATAATAAATAACCACAGCAAGGAGACTGCCGTGACCACGGCAAGAACGAGCTGCGATTGCATCGCTAGCAGCAGCAGGCATCTCCTGCCGATGAGGTGACCCCTCGTTGTGCCACACATCCCTTACTGATCTTGAATTGTCATTCATAAATGCACAGGCAGCCCGGTTGTCTGGGTGGTGGGTGCCTGGGCGCCTGTCCCCCCGCTCCGGGAGGCAGGATCTGACCAGTGCCAGCTACCTCACGCTTGTCGCAAGGTGGATCAGGGAAATCAGGTCACAGCAGAGATGGGCTGCAGCTTTGCCATCTGCAGAAGAGTTTGAGAGAGTCTGACATGCTGGGTCAGTGGCAGGTGTCCAAGGCACTGGGAGTATCAGAGACTCTCATGCCTCTTGGGTTATGAAGGACAAGGAGGACTCTTCTGGCAGATGGTGTCTCCAGTCCAGTCTGCAGGGTCTCGCCTGCACCCAGCTACAGCTGCAAACCAGTGTTGGTCTTTGTGCTCCCCATACAGCGTGTTCCTGGAATACTGTATTTATAGAAACTTCTGTTGAGACCATAGCTGAGATGTTGATTATGTGCCAAACTCTGAAACACAGTAAATGGAGCAACCCATTTCCCACTATGGCTTGTGCATGGCCATGGAGGAGAAACAAGGTGGAAGATGATAGTTTTTAGTACTGTGAGCTCTTTGATGGCTGTGTTGTGAAAGACAGTCTCTGCTCCAAGGTGCAGGTACACAGGACAGATCTGGCAGGGGTATTCCCTCGGTGTCCTAGCGAGCCGATTTGTCCAAGGGCTCCGCTTGTGGCGGAGCTGGAAATCGAATGGAAGCCTCTCAAGTGCTTGAGACAAGTCACCTCCTACTTCTAGCTAGACACTAGCTCATCTCAGGTCCTGTGTGCCATTTGGCTTGGGCAGCTGCCCAATACTGGAGAAATCCCAGGCTGGCTTGGGATACTCTTGACAGGTAGTTTTGCTTTGGTTTTATTTCATCACTTTTGCTTTTCAGAGAGTCATTCGACGGGGCTTGGCTTGAAGAGGGGCTGAAATGCCATGATACGCTCTGCACTTTGTGAGAGGAAGGGTAATTAAGCCACCTACTTCTTAAATGTATGGCCCGCCTTTGAATAATCGGGGAAAGCCACGAAAAGGGTTAAACACTTTATTTAGATGGCTTTGTTTGTTACGTGTGTGCTTTGCTTGTTCTGAGAATTAATGGAAGATAAGCTAAAAGTTCATTTATAAGAGTATTAAAGGATAATTATGATGGAGTAAATGCAGTGGGTCAAAAGGCATTATGATGAACAGAATCATAATATAGGGCTTGGGAAAATAAGCTAAAATGTACAATGCCTAACATCACTTGCTGAACACCATAGAAAGTATACTTCTTCGGTTTTCTCTCGCCTTCTTCACTCCCAGTCTAAATTAAAGTTGTGTCCATCAACACTGTGCTGTTCGCACACAAACATGTAATGATAATCAATTGCAGTAACTTAAATTAAACTTTTGGGCAGGCATAAATATGTGACCTTTTAATATCAACAAAATGATAAAAAAGATTTGGTAGGAAATCTGTTTCAATCAGATTAGAGGAGAAGTGGGTAAAGCTGATTACAAGCCCGCTAAACACAGTATTTGGACAGTATTTGTTCAGAAACAATAGTGTTAATTCTACTTTAACAAGTATTATCTGGAAAATCAATAATTAATGGGAACCCATTATCAACTTGTAATTTAGCACAGAGATTAAGTTGGGGGAGAAGTGAAAGCGAGTGGGCAACCTGCTTTTACTTGACCTGTCAGGCTGATGGATTAGCGAGTGACAGCAGGTTTCATGTTTTTTTGAAGGAGAGGTGGTAGAAATAAATCAATTCGGGCCCCTCACTGCTTGGCACCGCCCTGCCCTCCCACCTCCCTGCGCTTTGCAGAAGAGCCGCCAGGTCACCGCAGCCCAGGGGCTGACGTCTTCAGTGGCACTTGGTCCTAGAGCGAGGGGGAACATCGCCCCCGAATCCATGAGGTACACAGAGTGGGGTGGAGGGAGGGAACGGAGGCGGGCGGAAGGGTGCTGTTTGCGGATGACACGAAGAGGCGCGGTGACACCATCTTGGCTTGGCTTCCCAAGGGGGCATCCCCCTCCGTAACATCTCTCTGCACCTCCCCGCTTGCCGAAGTGCCCCCGACCATGTTTTCTCCTTGACTGACAGGACTTGTAACGACATGTGTGAATGCATGTGAACGGCCAGATTTTCCCCAGGCAGCTCCTCCCTTCCCCCCACCACATCAGCTCTATTTGGGGAAACAACCTTATTTGTCCTCTGCGCTGCGTTGGGGCTCAGATGTCGCATGTGTGCGTGTGGGTCAGGAGTGGTGTGCGCGCGCCTTGTCGCTGGAGTAGGTCATTGCAACAGATGCCAAACAGATAATGGTTTTGCGAAGACAACGTGCTTCCAGGGGATACAGATGTTCCGATCAAGGATCTGAGCGCGCGCGCGCGCGCGTGCCTGTGTCTCTCTGGGTATCTCTCTGTGTGTTTGCTGAGGCTAGGGCAGGCTTTTAGAAGAGGAGCATCGCTGTTTGCTAAATTTCAGGTGGACGGCAGTGACCCACCGTTTCCACCTTGCTGCTGGCCTGCCCATCTTCTCCTCCTGGGCAGAGGCCCTTTTTCCCCGGAGCTGAGATACCTACCTGGTTTTGGGCAGAGTAGGATGCGGTTTGTGGGCTGAATAAGGGAGTGAAAGGAGATGGGTTGGGGACACTGGAAAGCAAGTAAGCCAGTGGCAGAGGGCTTGTGGAGCCCTCGGTGCAGCTGGACATGGCTGTGTAGACACCCATGATTGGGATGTTCTTTGCCCTGCTCAAAGGCGATGTTAAAAATGAGATCAAGGAAGGCCCTGCTGACACAAGCAGTGGCCTATGGATAGAAGAGAGGCAAGCGTGCAGGGACATACCATCTCTTTTAGCCGAGCAGTGGATAGAGCTGGAAATAGTGACATCTTGGGCTGGCCTCGTGTTTCCCACCAAACCTGCCCTCACTAGCGGTACGGGTGAAGGATGCCACGACAGGATGAGAAGCCCAAGAGCTGTACCTGTCTCTCTGCTTCCACTGGCCACATCCTCTGTCCTTCAGTTGCAATGACAGTCGGTCTGGTCATTACAGGCCAACTGAAGGGCTGATGTCCAGACACTGGCTGGACGTAGGCTGGCCCCGGGACATGGGGTGCAGCCTGCGTTGTGATGAGGGCTTCTTGACAGTCAGCAAGGCGGGATGCTCTTGGCGAAGGGAACAGATTGAAGGCAGATTGTGTGGGTGAAGCAGCGCTGCTCTACAGAGCGAGGGAGTGGCTTCAGAAATGGCATTTAATCATTCAACATTAACACAAGACATCTGTCACCGTCCTCGGCAGTGACGGGGCTACACAGCAAAACAATATGTTCTGGTGCTCCTAATCACTGGAAAAACACTACTTTTTACAGAGAGTTCTTTTAGTGCCCAGCACAAATCCTTCTATTTTATTATAGCAATCCCAGCCAAATCCTCCAATAAATGGAGTTTTTATTAATGTGCAGCTGTTAAATGAGAAAAAATAAAACTCAGAAATAAAAATGAATCCCTGAATAATCGGGCTGATCCTAGGCAGTAAGAACAAGCAGGCCGACCAAATACTTACAGCTTTTTGGTATTATTTAAAAATATGATCGGGGCTTTTCTTTTCCCCTCCGTTTTTTTACGCAAGCATGATTAGATTTCGCTCAGGAAGATCCAAGCCACTTCTGTGAGCTGGAAACATAGCAAGGAGGAGTGAGAGGTGCTGGGATGAGGGTCACATCCAGTGCATTGCTTGGTATTTGCTGCCATGGTCAGGAATATGGTGAGGAATTTGCTCTGGCCAGGGAGAGAGTGGTGGGGTGGAACCATGCCCAGGGCAGCTGGGGTCCGGCTTTGTGGTGGGGTCTGCTTGTTCCTGGGCAAAAGCGAACAGAAGACAGTGTCAAAAAAGAGGGTGGAAAGACGTGAGCGACAAAGGACAGGGCAGTTTGCTTTAAGCAGTCACAGTTTGTGTCTCTTTGCCTTGAATTGGAGCTTGCCAGGTGAAATTCCACTCCCTGGAGTGCCATTTTGCAGTGAAAAAGTAAGGAAAAGTGATCCCATGACGATGTGGTGAGTGAGGTAGGTGCTGAGTCGGGAGGAGAAGTGATGCTTGCCCTGGGTTTAGCCCCACATCCTTTCCTGGTACACAGGTCCTGGCCTGCCAAGCCATCTGCAACCCCCATGTCATGGGTGGAGAGGCCTG
>NW_010536192.1:0-8823 GCF_000687285.1 Phaethon lepturus | reverse complement strand
GAGCCCTGGGCTAACTCTGCTACGCCCACAGCACAGCCACGCAGCTGCACAGGTGCTGGAAGCTGGGCTGAACCAGGTCCCAGGCTACAGTCCAGCTGGGCAATAAAATGACCATCAGGGGCCATTTCCTGATGGCTCTAGCCCGAGGGAGAGTGCTGGGTGAGCAGAGACATAGGAGACCTGCTGGAGTTGCCATCGGATGCACGCATGTGTTTTCCAGGTAGCTGAGACCTCGGACAGCCTGTGGGGACCCACCTAGAGCTAAAGCTCCAACGGGGGGGCAAGGTCATCCCGGGCAGCTCCCCCAGAGCCGAGCCGGCTGTTGTCCTGCCCGAGGCGCTCAGAGCTGAGCAGTGGTCATCGGGACAGTGCCTGTCGCTGGCGGTCAGACCCTGGTCACCCAGGGGTGCTGCCTGAGGAACGCAAGGCAGGAGGGAACGCGCCGAAGCAGATCGCACCCTGCCCAGAAATGGCACGACCAACTCCGCTATTCATTCTGATTAAATTAGAGCCAAAGTAAAGCCCTAATTCTTCTGATTAAAGCTTAGAAGTTAAGCTCTTCGGGCAGGATGCGTGCCTTGCCCTGTGCTCTCCTAAACCACTTCGTCCACTCGATGACAAGACACTAATAATACACTCCTATATGTTTCTTCTCAGACGTGCATGATGCCTGGTCCATAGGGTGTATGGTGTTCCTGGGACATCCCACCAATTCTTTCTGAATAGTATTTATATGGAGTCATCCATCTATTTTCAGCTACAGTTGATGAGTTAGCCTATCAGGGGCAGAACCAGATTTAATTGTCACTGTTTTAGCCTCAATAAATAGGTCTTTTACCCCGCGGTAGCTCTGTTATCAAGCTTCACTCAAGCGCTCTCTACCCTGCTATTCTGCTCTGCAGGACTTTCTGAGGACGTGGGATGGGATCGTGCATGCGGCTTGCCTGCATTGCATTTGCCTTTAGGGAGGAGCTCGTGGCCCCTGCTGGGAAGCCTGTCCCTGGGCAAGACCTGGGCTGTGGTTTCAGCAGGGGCTTCAGCACATTCTTAGGGTCCTGACCTCCACATACGTCCAGCTTCTTGCAGGGAAGCTGGGAAACTTCTGCCTCTAACATCTTGCATGGGGAAGCTCTCCTATCCCTCCTCCTCTGCGCCGCGGGCAGAGGCACAGCCTGGTATTGTTTGTCACAGATCAATGCACTTACCCATGTGGAAAAATGTCATTACCACCAGGGCTCGCCTTTTCTTGCCCCTGGGACCGCGCGCTCTGGGCTGGTGAGGGGCTGGCTAATTGCCTCTTTTCTCAGGTTGTCCCTGGGGATGGCTGCCCTGTGGCCTGCTGTACAGCTCATGCCCGCCACGGTTTTTGCTGGTTCCCCCAGCCCGAGCATCTCCTTTGCCAAACAAATGAACACTCAGCTGCCGCACGAGGCCCTTTGTTACATCTCCCCTCGTGAGCTAAAGAAACAAAGCAGGGGTCACTTAAAAAGAGAGGGAAGGATGGGCTGTGGGCTCCCAGATAGGAGGTAACCTGCTCACGTGCGCTACAGACTGTTGTGGTGCCAGCATGGCCAACAAAAGTGAGGGGAAGTGGGGTAGAACACCCTCAGCGGTGGGTCTCCTCCCGGCTGGGCTGCGTCCACACCCAAAGTGTGCGAGCACCCCAAAATGGGGCTGGCGCAGAGGTTTCCTGCCCTGGGCTGGGCAGGGCGACAAGAGCAGAGGGACCTGCGTTCACCTCCCAGGAGGTCGGAGGGTGCTTTGGTTGGCTGAGCACTGCGGGAGCCGCAAAGGAGGGTGAGCGGGGGGATGCTGAAGGAAACCGATAACCAGGCATCTCTCCCCCAGTGAAGCTGGAACCTTTCTAGGTACCGAGCAAAAAGGAAACAAGAGCTTTTGCTGCCATTTACAAATAGGAAGAAAATAAGTGTATTCCACCTTCAGAATCCAGTGAAACCTCAAGCCAAAAAGGAAGACTGCAGACAATGATCCCACAAGGGAGAGGTTTATTTCTTCCTCTTAATCCTTTTCCTCCTCCTTTTTTTCCCAGAGCGTGACAATAATTTATAAGTCCTTATTTGAAACTGTTCATTGTCGGCAGCATTCAATCTGTTCATTTTGGACAATATACTCCCTTTTGGCATCGAGGGCCACCTTGACTACGTTGGAGGAATCATGTCAAAGCAAAGATCAGGAACTGGTAGAAAAGCTGGAAAGTGCTTTTTGTGCTAAAATCTGTCCTTTTTTATAAGAAAAATTAATCCCACAAAAAAATTTTACACGTTTTACCAACGGTTGCTACCAGTGAAGGAGCTGAAGAGAAAAGACGAGAAAAAGATGGGTCAGGAGTGACATTGGTGAGAGCAGGGCTGAGCTATGGCAGGAGAAGCACATAGAGGGAAGTCTGTGCACATTGAAAGATGGTCCTTCTGCATCTGAAAAGAAAATTGCAGAATACAGTGTCAGAGCACAGAAAACGTGCTCCTGAGAGCATAGAGGGAAGCTGGGCATGAAGAGCTCTCCTACAGAGTCAAGTAAAATGGGTGAAATAATCTACAGGAACCCTACCTCTTATATCTGTATTTCTAACACCAAATAATGTGATTGCCTGGAAAGGTGAGATGGCCAGGCACATACACCTCTACTCATACAAGAAGGAGGATCCATGCACAGGGATATATTTGATGCTATTTTTGTTAGTTCTATAGGTCCTTTATGTGGTCTGTTTGGGACAGGATTGCTTCAGTAAAGGGTTATTTGCTTGTGTAACGCCAGGTGGGCTCTGTGAGACTGCCACATGTCAGTCTCTTTAGCTAAAAGACCCTAGTTTATGTCTCTCGGGAGGCCAGTCCTTAATTGGGGGGGCAGGAGGGTGGCTGTGAAATTCATTAACGAATTATCTGCTCTGTCTGAAAAGAAATTGAGACACTGCGTGGTGTTGGGAAGCCGTGCTCCAAAATCTCCTGTCCTTTCTTCCAATGCCATCTCCCTGCTCAGCTGCAGAGAGGAGAGAGCTGGGAAAGCCCGGGGTATCGCCTGTCACAGCAGACCCAGAGCCACGTTGCAAGCCCAGGCTGGTGCTGAGAATAGGACCTGGACCACTTTGCACAGCCAAAACCTTTGAATTCACCTTCAAGCCAGAGGTGCTGCGTTTCGGCTCATATTTGCATCCAGGAGAGCCTGATCTATACCAATCTAGAAGGCAGAATTAAAGGGAAGAGTGAGAGTAGCCGCCTGTGCCTGTGGTGTCCCCTGCTTTAATTAGGTTAGCTTCTTTCATGGCAAGTGCTGTCATACCGAGCTGAAAAATCAATACCATATGGCACAGCACTCAGATAGCAAACTTGAAGATTAATTAAAGGAGAAGTAATTCTGTCAGGTCTCATAGCATAGCGCCTATGATTAGGCATGGCTGAACTGGTTTGGAAAGGCAAAGGCTAGGCAACACCTTCACCCAGAGCTGAGCTGGACTCTCCACCACTTTGGGATCAGAACAAAGTGAAATCCTCCTTTCTCTACCTCCTGTCTGTCTTTAGTGAAGATATATTAGGAATACTGAAATCGCTGTTTCATGTCTTTTCCTGGATTTCCCTGTGGGGCCAGCCACTTGCTTCCAGCTTGCTGCAGGTCAGGGCAGGTAGGTGGGAAGGCATGCATTTGTTCTGGGAGCCTTCTGCTTGGCGAGGTGGTGGGTATGAATGTGGAGAAAGTGCTTCCTGGGGGCTCACCATGCTCCTGGGCTGGGAGCTGAGAAAGCCATGGGAGGCACAAAGAAGAAAATGCAGAGAAGTTCAGATGTTGTGACAATGAGCACTGGACAGGCACTTAGGGAGAGATGGGTGGCTTGGAGGCTGGGTGGGTAGAGGTGTCTGGGAAGGAAAGGAGGTTGTGAGGTGAAGAAGAGGCAAGACAGGGAAAAAATCAACCTTCAAGTCACCAGAGGAGCAGCCAGTTCTCACAAGGACCATTTGCAGCCCAGGCACTTCTCCATCACTCCTTCACCTCCTGGAACCAGTGGCTTCCAAACCAACCCAGTTGTCCCTGAGCTTTTCCAACAGCCCTTGCTGTGTCCCTCAGAGGGGGAGCGAGGCATGCCCTATTCCCCAGCACATTGCTGGGTATCTGAGGACCAGCCAGGTCAGGAGACCAGAGTCCTGGAGCCAAGCCTAGATCTCCCATGGAAGCAACTGGTACGTCTGCCACAGACTGGGGTATTTTATGATGGTATACCCAGAGTAAGTGCAGAGCAGCAGCAATGCCCATGGCACCTGGATAAGATGCCTGTGCTAGGATCCATCAAGATTTGGCTCCCAGCTCTGCCCCTGTCCTGCTCCCTGGCGATGGGCAGGTCCCTCCCCCCTGCCCATTCTATGTAGTGCACAGAGCAGCTGCCCGTCACTGCTGTCGTCCTCCAGGCTGAAGCAGGGCAAGCTCCACCGAACCTCTGTATCTAGATGGCAAATGCTGGAACTGTGGATGTCAGTGGAGATATTCTGAAAGACCTTGCTGGGCTTTAACTTATTTGAACTTATTTTCATGTCATGCCATTATCTGATTAACGGCCAAATATCTGAATGAAGAAACTGGCTAAAAATCTTGACTTCTGGAAGTCAGGAATCTAGGTTCAGTTCAAAACCCACTAAGGTCAGTAAAAATCTTCCAGGGGGTTTCATTGTCCTTGGGTCGAGATCTTCATGGGACCGAAAATTTCTCAGCTCTCCTAAATGTAAAAGAAACCTGAGGTGGTGGTGAAATTCTGTTTTTCCATTAAAAAAAAAAAAAGAAAAAAAAAAAAGAAATAAATCTGACTCTATCACTTGGGAAGTTTCATTTCCAGGGCACGTACCAGAGTGGGACAATGTCTACCCCTCTTTTGGGAGACGCTGATTTAATGAATGTGGCAGCTATTGTGTGTGCTTGGGAGCCTCACAGCCGTTTTTCTTCTGCTGATATTTTCTTTTCTTTTCTGCTTTAATGAGTGTTTCTCTAATTGACTTGATGATTTCTGTTTAATTAGCACATTTTGGAGGAATGATCAAAAAATAATAAGATAAAGTAATCGGACAAGCATAGTGCGGAGAAATAATAGCTCCTTTGTGGGGCTAATTGGAGTGGACAGTCCATCGGCTAGTTTGGGGCTCCTCACAGTTGGATATTCCCAGCCTAGTTGTGCTGTGCACCCAGGACTTCCAAGCACCCACATAGACCCAGCTCCGGTAGTCATTTCAATTAGCTTTAATGAGCTGTGAATGAGCACGAAGGAGAACCAAGTCTGGACCTGCCCTGTTTTGCTGTTGCCCAGTTTTTGCAGAAGGCTGTGGAAGCAAGCTGAATTTGCCCAGGACCTACGGCAGGCACAGGGCTCAAGTACCGCCAGGCAGAGCATCCTCAGGTAGGACTATGTCCTGGCTCACACACCCTGAATAGGACAGGAGGAGGTTGCCCATGGGCAGGTGAACAGGACTAGAAGACAACAAAAAAGTGGCATGGCAAAGCATCAGTTGAAGGAGCAGACAGAAATCAGAGCTATGGCTGTTGTGCCTGCTCCACGTGGGTTTCTTCCTGAACACCCTGTCCCTCATATCACCTAAAGGTTTACACCTCTGGGACATGCCCCAGTCTCATCCCTAGGAGCAGGGATAGGGCTTTCCATGGGCTTTCCATGGGCACCTACAGCTCCTGGATCTCCACTTGCTCACCGATTGCCAGTCGTGCCTCCGGTTGCAGTTGTAGGTATAGCACCTTGATGGTCATTTGTTTGCTCTGTGTTTGACTAGGAATTAGGAGACGGGCTCCAGGCGGCTGTGACAGCTGTCTGTGTGCAGCACTTCCCAGCAGTTTGATTAAATCTGTGACACTCCAGATGTGAGAGCCCGGTGCATTGGCACATGGTTTGCTCTTAAACTCCACTTAAACCGTGACTGCTCTTCTGGTTTTAATCAAAGGCAAATGCCTTAAGACAGAAATCTGTGCAGAAGAATTAGTAGGGATGTCTCTGAGGCATGCTGAGTGGGACACAGAAAGGGACCCCCCCCCCTCTGGTGCCAAATTAGGGCTGCTGATGCAGTTGTAGGAAGCTTGGTTGGCGATGCTACAGCACTAAGCAGGTAGCACGCATGGCCAGCTGTGGCTGTGCTCACGCTGCAAACCCTTTGCTTCACCCTTGTAAACTCAAGCTAGAAACAAAGCACTTTGTGCAGCCCGCATCACAAGGAGGAAGCCCACCCATAACTCAGAGGTGGGGATTTAGCCTTGCAAAATACGGATGTGCCTCACTGCAATGCTCCCCTCTTTGCTGCCTTCTCCCCTAGCAATGGGCTGTTTCTCAGTTCCTTTTCACTTGTGTGTCAGAGGCAACGTTTTCACAACAGCCATCTCTTCCCTGTGCTCCCAGCAGGACATGGAGGAGGTGGAAGAAAAGCCGTTTTCTTTCTGTCCATGCTTACTGAGGCAGGGACCTTCCCCCCAGGCTCCCACCCTTGCCAAATCGCGTGTGTTGCTGTCAGCTGGCTGCTCGCCCTGCTGAGCTCTGCTCCTGGGCCACCTTACACCCATGCGAGGTCCATGACAGTCACCAGCCGGCCGTCTGAGCTTGCCATGCAGAGCAGGCACCCAAGGGCTGTGGCTTTGGCATTGTCCCTGGGGACAAGACTCCAGCTTTGCTCCTGTGCCAGGTTGCCAGGACTTGATGAGGGTGCGTGGCATGGAGCCGGCGGGGAGCACCGGGCTGTGACTGCTGGTGTGGGTCCAACGGGTGGGTGTGCAACAGGACCTGGGCTTTCGGAGGAGGGGGGATCTCTGTCTAGCCTGGAGCACAGGAGCCTCTTCCACCCCAAGCTGCCTGAAACTGTCAGATGGTCCTTTATTATTGACCTGATTCATATCTAAACCAGGGAGGTGAAAGCTGTCTTATCCCATTACTAATCCCCTAAACCAGGCCCTTCAATACCTTCTCCTTGCTACCCCCTCCTCATTGCTACAGCAGGTGGCTGCAAGGTGAGTGCACATCCTTCTGGGATTTCCCCAGGTTTCCTAGCCCTGCAAAGACAGGGACCCCAAAAACCCACCAGCTGCTGGCTCCAGAGCCATCATTGGCTGAGGAGGGTCTGCCAGAATGTTGCATGTATTTCTAACCCCCAAGGGCTTGCAAGGTTTGACCCCAGTGTCTGAAGGGGACAGCCCCAGGCACCTGTCCCATCCTGTGTGCCCTCACGATGCCATCCTGTAGGGTGCTGCAGGGCACAGTGGGTGCCTGATGCAGCACTGGAGCAGCCATGGGGAGGAGGGGACTCCTTGGGGACTGTCCCACCTCGCTGTGCCCCTGTCCGGCAAAGTGCAGCGGGGAACAGAGTGCAGGGGACAGGGGTGCTCCAGCGCCGGCCATGGGCAGAACCCACACCTGGGACATGGGTTTGCACCAGGGCCACGGTGCTGCAGCCTCCATCCACCCTGGCCAGGGACCTCATGGAGGGACTGGGTGCTGGGGCACCCTGGGGCTGCCCGGCCGGCTGGCACAGGCGCCCTGCCCACGGCGGGGGGAACCCCCGGGGAAATTAGAGCAAGGGGTGATGTTTGATGTTCTGCTCTTTAAGCAATTAATAATCTTTCGGCGTCGGAGAATCAGCTGAAAATCTTCCCTGGAAAATAATGAGCAGAGAAACATTTACTGATTAGTCTAATCCCAGCTAATCCTATCTGATGAGCATATATCAAGATATCCTTTAACTGATTTATTGTCCAAAGGACCGGTGGAGATGCCCCTTTCCACCATGGCCGGGGGAGCCAGCAATGGCAGCACACACGTCCCCCCACCCTGTCCCGCAGCCCTGTCCCAGGAGCAGGCGCATCCCCTGTGGCCCATGGCACTGCCACAGCCGCCCTCTGCCCTGGGCAGCAGCGCTGTATCCAGGCCACCTCACCAGCGTGGGGAGATTTAATCGCTATTTCCATTTCTGCATCTATCGGCTTTCTCTTGGGTTTGAGCTTTTATGTTTCATAAACTGATTAGGAGCAATTATATGTGCTTTATCCCCAAACTTTCCAAATGCCTAGGCCATATGCATATTTAAGGCTTCATCATCTCTCCCAACAGCTCAGCCTGAATGTAAACTGCTGAAATCAAGCTGATTCTGGGACGTCAAAAATTAGGGTTTTATCCACTAATATTTGCTCGGACAGGAAATTTGTTGTGGGTGGTGGCTGGATTATGGCTTCTAATTACTGTGGCAGATCCTCCCTGCCTAGCAGTGAAAGTCTGATTCCAGCAAAACTACAGCAAAACCACTCTGGAGAAGGGAAGGTGCCCAAGGGGACCTGGGGTGCCCTGTCCCCAGGTGGGTGGCAGTGTGTGTGGGAATGCCCTGAGCACCCTTGTATCCCAAACACATGGGGACCCCCAGTTGCTCGGTGGCTTTGGGAGTGTGACACCCTCCTCCCCCCGCCCCGCTCCCCTCACATCCGTTTGCCTTTCCTGGTGCAAAGCGTGATGGCCAGAGGGTCCCCCCCCGCCAGCCCCCAGCGCCGGCCACGGCAATTATCCTAAATGAAAGTTATTGTTCTGCTAATCCCAGGAACAGCTTGCGAGAGGAGATTTGGGTCTTTCTTTAATAATGCAAAGTTAATGCGGAGTCCCCTTGTAATTATCTTTATCAGAAGGACCCTCGGTTAATCTGACCGTCCAGCAAAGGCCTGGATCAGGCGGCCCGTGTAAGCCGGTTGTAAATCGTTTCCATCAACAGATGAAGGGAAGAGGGGAAAAAATTGCAGCCCAGGTGCAAGAATCTGGGAGCAAAAGGGAGCATGGAGGCCAGGCACCTCTTGGTG
>NW_010536191.1:4151-4441 GCF_000687285.1 Phaethon lepturus | reverse complement strand
CGCCGGTTGCGTTCAGGTCCGTTGCTATACAAAGCGCGGCTGACTGAGGAGTACCAGGCACCTCCTGGGGCGGCAAAACTGTTGGCTAATAGTCGCTATTGTCAGCTTCACATTTCGATGGCAAGTCCGTGCTCAAAGCGGCCGACGTTTTGCCCAATCCGTTGCTTCTACCATTACTTTACTAATGGGAAGTGACGAGGACGGCCGGTACCCGTGTGAAGCCGGGCGCGCGGGCGCGCGTGGCTTGTGGCACAGGCTGGCGGGGGCAGGGCTTCGCCCCGGTTGGGTCT
>NW_010536191.1:0-4076 GCF_000687285.1 Phaethon lepturus | reverse complement strand
TCTCAACTGCCTCTGAGCGATGTGCACGCTGCTGAGACTTTCTGGGTGCCGTGTCGGTGGGCTTGCTTCCCCTCACGTCTCAGGCCTCGCGCGCAAACCGGCTCTGATGAGGTCAAGGGCAGTTTTATCACTGACTAAAGGAAAAAGGATTGTGCAGCATGCTTTTATTTCCACGGGACAGCAGGAGCGACAGCAGAGAAATCTGGGTGCCGGGCCCGTTCTGTGTGACCTCCCAGGCAGGAGGCAGGTCAGACGCTGTCCTCTCAGCCTCTGGTGCTCGGAGCGCGGCGCAGGGGGGGCGCTGCCCGATGCAGCCGCTCCGCCTCATCGTGGCAGACGCAGCGGCAAACCTTCTAGAAATGGCAAGGTGCGATGCGGGAACACGATCAACACGGCCAACTGCAGCCTCTGCATGGCCAGCAATATAATTTTCTTTTTGTGATACCTTGGCATTTTTTGAGATGCAGAATTTTAATTTTACTGGTTTTATTGGTACATCACACTATTTTTATGTCCAGAGCCTGCAGGTTTGAAGTGGTTAATGCTGCCCGGATCGGGGTGCTGATGGAGGGCTGAAGGTTTCTTTCACAAGGGCGAGGGCTTTGCGACAGCCCTCGTGCGTGCCGGCGGAGCGGTGCCCGGCCCCGCGTAGGGGATGCTGCCGGGCAGATTTCCTGCACGCGCTGTCGGGAGGAACGGCGATGGAGCTCCCTCCTGATGCCTGTTCTCTGGCTCCAAGTCCTTGCTCTAGTTCCGTACGGAGGGGGTGTGCGACCAGCATATCCAAAGTTCCGAAATGATGGCAAAATAATGCTTAGCTTTTTTATGGTACATGCGGTATGAGCAGGGAAGGACTGATGAGGCAGGACACAGGCAGCATCGTAGGAAATGCAAACCCCAGCACGGCAGCCGGGGACGGCAGACGCGGCGGGCGGTGGCTCGCGGGGGTGGTGCTGAGGTTGCTTTTCGCAAACCTCAGTGTATGAACACGTGAAAACAGTTTCGGAGCTTGCAGTGCCTGTAGTGAAATACTTACCGTTTTACGTTATAGCGGTGAGAGTTGTGACTCCGTAGGCAAAACTGAGTTGAATTTTGCTTTTTAATGCATTTGTTTTAATTCTGAGTTTAACCTTGATGCAATTTACACAATTTGGTCTGAGGATGGATGAGTATTGCATTTCTCTGAACACGTGAAAACAGTTTCGGAGCTTGCAGTGCCTGTAGTGAAATACTTACCGTTTTACGTTATAGCGGTGAGAGTTGTGACTCCGTAGGCAAAACTGAGTTGAATTTTGCTTTTTAATGCATTTGTTTTAATTCTGAGTTTAACCTTGATGCAATTTACACAATTTGGTCTGAGGATGGATGAGTATTGCATTTCTCTGCATCGTGTTTCACCCCAGACTGTGTTTTCTCTGTATCTTAACTTCAATGAGGTTAAGCACCGTAATCTTTGTCTCCTTATGTGCACATATTTATTGATGTACCGGAACGTGTGTGCCTATGTTTGAAATTTCTTCACTTCACAGAGGGTGGAAAAGACATTGCATATTCTTAAAGGCTGGTGAAAAGTCAAACCACGGTGGTTACTTGTCCCTGAAAGTACGAGTAGAGGAGAGTCTTCTGTGCAGAAGTGCCCAGGCGTGCATGCCCGCGGGCTTTCTTGGTGCGCTTTCGGGATGGTATGGCGGTACGCCGTCGGAGTGGAGGTCCTCGCCGTCACTCGGGCCCCACTAACACCGGCTGAGCACCAGCTGCTTGAGATGATGTGCTAACAGGGCAGGTGCTGAACCACTGTCGTTGAATCCTGCAGATTGCAGGGAACGATATAAAGTTATAGCTAGATGGGAAATAATTATACTGCCATCATAGGCTGTAGTAAGGCTATGAATAATTACAATTATCCAGCCCATTGCTGTACATCAAAGGCTGTCAGATGAGGGGCCGTTTCCAGTGTACGGTCTTCTAAAAGCTGTGTACGATCTATCTTTCCCTGCGCTGCAAGCTGTAAGACACGCAGAGGATAACTCCCGTGGCACAGCCGCAAGCTCCTCATTCAGTCCGTGTCCAGAGAAATTACTGCTTAATGTGAATCCGCCTAAAACTTAGCTACCCCCTTAGAAATCTTGAGTGACCAAAATAATCTGGTCTCAGAGAGTGATTTCACCAATGGCAAAATATTTTACTGTGAAATTGCATTAGACGCATGAAGGATCCGGGTCTTTATCAGTGGCTGCGTGTTATCTCTTCCACCATACACCAAACCCGAAGAAGCTACAAACAGTTCTTTTACAGGCTTTTAGTGGCCTCTGGGCTTTCACTGCCCTGCAAATACTGAAACGAAACCGGGGGGAGTTTTGGTGTGTGCTTTCCGAATGGCGACCCGACCATTATACACGTAAACGTGAGGCCAGCCCTGTGCGCAGAGTGGGAGCATCCTGAACAATTTTAATACTTTGTTAGCCTTTTCTTCCAATTAATTAAGTGGTTGTTTGAATACTAATCTCTATTCATTACTTACCAGGCTTGCCATAATTTTGTCTCCAGGGTATAGAAGATTAAAATGCCCTGGAAGCAGCCTGAACCATTGAAGATACTAGTGGGAACCGTGTTATTTTGTAGGCATAATATGATTGAAAACATTTGTCTTCCCCCATGATTAATAATAAATCAGGCCTTTTATGATTCCTACTCTAGGTTTTAATTTTAAACAAGCTGTTGAAATACAGATTGTATGCAAGAAAGTGTTCATAACAAGCTTTGTTTGGTTTGAAAACAGAAGTTTTGTACCGTCTTGGAAATTAAAAAAAAATACAGCTATATAAAAATTCAGCCTTGTGTAAGAACATATGGTCGCTTTCTGACTTTGTTGAACAAGGAAAATTTATGTCTGCAATCACACTGTAAATCTTAACAATTGTACAGAGATGAAAAACATAATGTATATCAGAAATGCCTTAGTCAACAGTGCTTGGTAGTATCAGCTCTGGGTTTTCTGACGGGAAGGTCAGGTCCCATCAGACCAGGGACAGGAAGAGTCTGCCCGAGAGTCTGCTGAGACGAAGGATATAAAGACCCAAGAAATGCATGTTTGTGGTGGAACGGTATTGCCACAAACTGCGGGATCACGCAGCGATCTTATTTAAAGTGGTGAAGGGAGTGTCTTGGTAGAGATGCAGTCAGACTTTCTCCAAAAATTCAGGTCCTGCCTTTCCCTTCCGCAGAGGTGGTCGTGCTGCCCACATCGCCTGGACGAACCGGGGCTGAGCCTTGGGGAATCCCTTGGGGGATTCGTTCCCGCAGGCTTCTGCGAAGACTGCAGCCCGAAAGAAGTATTTCACTTCTAGTCCCAGACTTAATTTTGCTGTTGTGTGTAATTTCTTTATTATAAAGTATGAGTAGAATACCGGTATCAAACAATTTTTGAATAAAAATGGAGAGCCCTTATGCAAATATTTCACTGTGTGGTTTCAACCAAGGGGCATTCAATACTTTTTCTCTGTACAGCTCAGTGTTACTCAGCAGTTTATTCGTAAAGGAGAAAAAAAAAAAAAAAAGGTGCAATAGGCGAAATAACTGGTACTAATAGCAAACTAAAGGAAAATTGAAAGTTTTGCCTTTTGCCAAGTGGGTGAGTGAGCAGAACATCAGCCTATCCAAAACAGCACTGATGGAAGGTGCAGAGTTTTGCTTGAGTGGAACAGTATTTTACTTTCTGTTAAAAAAAAAAGATTTTCGGGCTGTTGGTCAAGATGTTTCTATGGTAACTGATATAATTTCATTTTAGTGATGGATTACAGAGGAAAACTCCAGGGAGGTTTGAGATGACAGAGTTTCATCTGACAGAGCCTGGCAGACCCTGTCTCCGGTGTTATTAGGCGGTTGTGGTTATGCTTTATACTTGCTGCACGCTGCTTGGGACGGCTGCACACAGCGCCTTGGAAAAAGCACCAGCAGAGCCACCCTGCTCGGGCACGGAGAGACACCGCGGTTTGCGCGCGGCCAGAGCGACGCTTTGGCAGCGGTCAGCCGCTGAGGGCGGGGGTCCGACCCAGACGCCCAGGCACTGTCCGTGC
>NW_010536190.1:14675-14877 GCF_000687285.1 Phaethon lepturus | reverse complement strand
AAGCAGCGAGCTCTGCCCGGCCCCGGGAGGGTTAATCCTCCTACCTCCTTGATTTGCTGCAGCCTCTCCTCCAGACTGTCCATGGTTTCCTGTTCCTGCTTCAGCTTCTCCAGCCGGGAAATGAGCTCCGCAGCGAAGGCAGCCGGCTCCACCGGGGTCATCTCCTTGGGGAGACGGTGGGTCCTCTACAAGGAGCGGGGAC
>NW_010536190.1:13837-14597 GCF_000687285.1 Phaethon lepturus | reverse complement strand
ATGTTTGGATGAAAAGCCGACCGCAACTAGGCATGGTCTGCTCTGGATTTTTATGAGCTAGTGCTGTGGCCTCATGGAGTGACATCCTCCCCACCAGCGTTTGCCTTCGGCAGGAGCAGTTGGTCGCACTCTGAGGAACCCCGCTTGTTCTCTCTGTAGTACAACCAGCCCATCAGTAGCTACTCTGAAGTAGAAAATCTTCAAAGACTGTTGTCAAACATCAAAAAAAAAAAAAAAAGAAAAAAACCTCTGAGGTGGGAGGGAGAGACTTTAACTCAAGGAATAAAGTGAGTATAAACAGAAAGGAGTTTGAAATTAAAAAAAATAAGATGGGGGAGAAAAAGGGAAAGGAGGGGGGGGAAAAAAAAAAAAAAGAAGAAAAACGGTTGACAACAAGAAAAAAAAAAAAAAGAAGTCAAACGGTTGCAGATCAGAGAAGTGCTGGTAATTTATTTCCTGGCTACACACTGGGCACCTTTGAGGTAGTGTTGTCTCAACAGTGTCCTAGATCTCTTCCACCCCCCTCCATCTCTTTGTACAGAAAATGAAGAAAGCTGCTGCAGGCTAGCAGTGCTACACTGCTGAGCTTGGCTGCCTCAAGCAGATCTATCAAGGGAAAAAGGGAACATCTCCAAATCAAGTGCAGAATATAAAAAGGCAAAACGTGAATTTCTGCCAAAAGAAGCAAACATGGCAGGAAAAGGGGGATTAAAAAAAAAAAAAAAAAAGAAAAAAAAACCAACCCCCCAAACCCCCCCCC
>NW_010536190.1:5481-13786 GCF_000687285.1 Phaethon lepturus | reverse complement strand
CCGAAAGCAGAAAGCTGAACTGCCAACTCTTTCACATACTACCCACCAGATGAGGTGGGGCCTCTCTCCGGCAACCACTTAGCTCCAGAAATGATGTGAGGGTAGAAAAAGGCCACTCTGCTGGAAATTGTCACTCTTACACAAGCTGGCTCTATTCAGTCCCTGATCAAAGCACTGCCTTACAGAGAAAGTCGATTTGCACGCCCTGGGACAAAATAATCTAATTTACAAGCTCAGGCTATAGAACTTTCTTTATGGAAGAAGGGAAAAAAAATACCAAAAAGAAAAACCACATAAACATCCCCACCAGAAATATCATCTATGATTTCTTGCTGCTTAAGACAGCAGAAAGAGGAATTTTAGCATATTAATCTCAAGACAAGATAAGTTTATACTTGTCTGTGTAAACAGTTTATTCACTGCAGGAATCGGGAGTCTGCAAGTCAACTGAATTAGCAAGTCAGCGAGTTAATTTTCAAGAGCACGCAACGCCGCGGATCGGACCCCCTCAAAGCAAGGCACGCATCTGCTGCAAACGTCTCTCTTTTGGGAGATCCTGCTTCCCGCCAGCTTACAGCCGGCGTGCTTTCGAAGGCGACGCGCCCGAGGCCAAACCCCGGTCTGCTCGGCACCGGTGGAGGTGTCAGGGTGGTGGACCGAGCCAAGGCTCTCACTAGACTCAACTGGGGCATCTCTGCGTGGATTTGGTGCAGGACAAATCCAGTGCTATGGAAAAGCCCCAATTAGCACCTGGCTTTCAGGGAAGGACCAAACGCGACTGTGCGCAAGCAGCTTTTTGCAAGGGTGCTGAGAGCAATGGCTCCTGCCCGACACCGAACAGAATCTCTTCTCTGGCATCCCGTAGGGATGGAAACGCTCTCCTCCCCTGCTCCCTTCCCTTCACGCCTGCCCATTCCCAGCCCCAGCATTCCCCATGGCCAACCCAGACCCTGCAGCTCCTGCCTGAACTTACCGGAAAATGAGGTAGAGAAACTTGACCGTTGGCCTTGACGCTCCGATGCATTTCCCGCTGGAGCTGCTTCTTGCTCCCAATTCTGTATGGGGGTATCCCATCTCTGCACACAGAAAAGAGGTAACCATCAGCCAGGGCTCTCCCCATGCTCTAACCAAGACGCTTCTCCATCGCCTCTGAAACCACCCAGGCACACCACAGGCCCACGCTCCCGGAGGTGCTGAGCCCTCTGGACGTCACCTGAAGCCAGGAGAAGCCTCAAACATCTGGCAGCTTGGGAAGGGCTTGTGTCACCATCTACATGGATGTGGAGTAACTAAGCAAAAGCTGAAAAGAAAGCTGAAGGCAACTCCGCAAGGGAAGACACCCAAAGATCCCATCAGTTTCACTTTCGAGGCATCTGACAGAAAGGCGCTTTATTTTTGTTGCTTTTTCACCACCAAATTACACTCTCTGGGACCACAACTTTCCTCAAGCTGCAAAACACACCATGGGGTGCTGGCGCTGTGGAAACAAGAAGGAAGAGGCCAAAGATGGATGGCCACCAAAAGGCTGCTCCTCATCTCCAGCCCTACTTAAGATCCAAGATGTTTCTCCTGCCCTGAGGCTGGCTAGCACAGGCAGGCCACCGCAAGGCATGAGCAAAGCTGGGCCGTACCCTCCAGGCACGACGTTGCTCCCTTCGGCCACGTCGGATCACAGCCAGGAAGCCATGAGGAGAGACCAGGCGAGGAGCACCGGTGGGAACAGCCCCCTGCACAGCCCGCTCAAGGCAACATGGGGTGTTTCCATCCAGCCACGCAAAAAATTACCTCAGGATTAAAGGGCCTTCTACAGACAGCGGGGACAGCTGGAAGAGCATGCCTGGAGATCCTGAATGTCTAATTCCACCCCTTCCCTCAGACTGGCTGAATAACCTTGATCTCTGGTCCCATCCCTTTCATCCACCTGCCCCCACACCTGACTCATCTCCTGAGCAGAGAAAATAGCTCCTGCCCAAGGAAGAGCCGACACGGCGTCCCCGCGTGCCACCTCCCGCGGCCATGACAGTGGTGTGCACACACCGACACGTTTTGGACACACAGCCGGAGACAAGGAGCAAAGGAATGCCTTCCTAGAGATGCCAGGTCCCTTCTCTTGAGGAGGATGATTAGATGCCATCACTCCACAGTCAAGGTTTGAAGCACGCTATCACAGGCCTTTGTGAAGATCTTGGCCAAAGCATTCAGTGGCCATTAAATTGTTTTAATGAGCAAGATTAAGCTGCAAAGCCTGGAGTGAAAGACCAGAACAATTTCATCTTAAAAAACTTGGAAAAATCTCACCAATAAGAGAGAGCATGCTGGGACCACAGAGAAAGTCCTTGATGCTACAAACGAACATCAGCCTCCTCCAGACTTGGTCCATGAACGCACATTACATTACAAGTGAAAGGAGCTAATTGTCCTAATGACCCCATTGCACACCACGTGGCTCTGAAGCGCTTTCTGGGGAAGCAGCCAGGCACATGCCGGCCGTCGCAGCTGACCATGGCCACCAACCACAGCCACTGGTGGCCACCAAGCATTTCTGCTTCACAAACCCATGGGGCAGCAGGGCCTGGGGGCACATGACATGCCTTAGCTTTGGGGGAGGATAGGGGAAAAGCAAATCTAAAGTGAAAATCGAATCATCTGTACCTCAGAGAAGCATTTGTTTGCTGAGGCTTACCGAGATAAGGGTCTCTTAGAGAAGACCTTCAATATACAGAGTAAAGAGTAAAATAGGCATTTTAAAGGTAAGTAAAAATGCCAGCATGAGCACATTACATGCATACGTACATACGGGACTAATCCCGTTAACATATTCAATTAAAGAGGAGGTGTCCTCTATAAAAGGCAGCGCAAGAGGCCAGATGGGGAGGAGCAGGGAAGCAGCTGAAGGTCTGCGCATTCAACATGAGGCACCCAAGGACACGACCAAGGGACAACAGGCAGCCCCACAGCCCTCCTGAGCTCCTCACCTCTCTCCAGGTCTGCAAGCACAAGATGCCGTCCCCAACCCCGCTGCTGTGGCCACCGAGCTGGAAGCACATCCCCTCGCGGGGTGTCCCCAGGCTCCCAGCTCCGGGGAGACCATCTCTGCCCGAAGGGACAGTCCTGGGACAGGCTATGGAACAGGAGCAGGGATTTGCGTCATTCCCAAGCAGGGTGGCTCGAAAAGGAGGAGGAAAAGCAACGCTGACCCAACTGGGCGGCTCCTCACTTTATTTAAGATTTGCTTTTGTTCAGGTCGGTACAAAGGCTGCCCCTTCCCCCTAAAACTCCTCCATAGCTGCCCCAGAGAGCCCAACATCACAGAATCACAGAATCACTAGGTTGGAAAAGACCTTCAAGTCCAACCATTAATCCAGCACCACCATGTCCCCTAAACCATGTCCTAAAAAAATCAAACCTCCTGCTCCCTGCTTTACAACCCTGCCTTGTCAGAAGAGTTTTACAACTTGTAACAAGGTGCAGAATTAAAAAAAAGATTTAAAAAAAACAAAGAGAAAAGAAAGAGGTATTTCACTGGGATGGGAAGGCTGTGGAGCGGCTCAGGAAAGTCAGCCTGGAGAATAGGGAGGGACTTTTACAGCCACTTCGATGAGCGCCGTCTAAACCTAGGCCTTCCATGTAAAAGCGAGGGAAAACGGACAACGCCAGGGTTGAAGGGGTGACCAACGGGTGATGCCCGACGGCAGGAGGGACAGATGGATGGAGCTGGAGCCAGGCTCAGCACAGTGAGAGATATGGGGCACGGGGGCAACCCTGATGCTGAAGCATCCCCCCCCGGACCAGGAGAAAGTGCCTTTGAAGTGAAAAGGCTGAGCTAGGCCAGAGGTTTCGGGGCAGGATGAGGTTAACCCCAGCTCTCCAGGTGCCACCTCTCCCCCCGCTCCAGCAGCGAACATTTGCACTCACTTTCTTGGCTACTAAAAGCTGCGGGCTGAAGAGCTACAGAATTTAGGCACTAAATAGTAGAGTTTAATTATAAACATTTCAGCTAACCAGGCTGGGGCTAAGCCAATCCATTTCTGGGGGAAACACTAGTTTGAAGTCTTCTACCCAGTCAGCTGCCATTTAAGCTGAGCCAATTATCTTAGCCTTTTGACTCAGATGTGCCTGACCTAACCTGAATGTAGTTTTACTGCTGCTTTGAAATATCAGACTCATGCGCATATGCATTCACTCCCATCTTCATTTGGCAACGGCTCTGAAACAAGCCTCTGATCTTGCCAACATCAAAAGCCTGGTTTGTAAGATAAGGTAATATTTGAAGTTTGCTCAGCAGCATTCCCCTGTGTCCAAAGTAAATCCATAAATAAGATATAAGCAAATAAAAAAAAAAAATCCCCTTTCCTCTCCCCTCCCCCCCCAATCAAGAAATGGAAATAGAAATTTGCATGATGCTTTGTGGCTATTACAAAATATATACGGACAGACTGGTCCCTGGCATCTATAATAAAATTTTAAAAAAAGGCAGATTGTGCATTATTTGGAGACCTCTCCTAATTCCAGTACAGTTCAGATTTAAAAGGAAAAAAAAAAACAAACCCAAACCTCACTTTACTGCTATGTCTGACAGACTTTTCCAGAACAAGTTTTTCCTCTTCAGTTGATACCAATATAAGCCAAAAGAGCTAATTTGCATTTGCACTGACAAAACAGAATAAACCCGGGTCCTCAGTTAAAGGGGGGTAAAACCTCGCAGGCAGAAGAGCACGCAGGTTCGGCCTGCGAAAGCACGGGGGGGTTGTGCCCCAAACACGTTCACAGCATCTTCAGCAACCAGCAGAGCCAGGTGCCAGGAGAGGCTGCGAATCCCACACGTTTTACTGCAACCTTGGCAGCAGCCCTTCGCCTCTGCGAAGGAAGTTTTACATCAGCCTTAACTTTAAGCCCAGCCTTCCAAACTGCCGATTTACCTCTCCCACTTCCAAAAAAACCCAACATCCCGGAGCGCCCGCCTGCTCCCGGCCCCGCGGATGGAGCGTGGCTCCGGGGATGCCCGGGGGACCGGCTCTGCAGCAAGAAATATGCCTCCAACCTCCGCCACCCCGCTCCCCGCCAGCCCTCCCCACCGCCCCCCAACCTGGAGCTGTGGGCAGTTTAATCAGCCAAGCTTCCCCAAACTCTCACAGCCTGCGCGGGCTATTGTTATGGCAGGAAAAAACAGGCAGGCTCCTTTCACGCGCTGCTTTATGGGGAGCTCCTATTCACTTGTTCAAGCAAATTTCAAAGCGGGCTGCTGCCCTCTCATCCCCGCTAAGCTCCCCTGGACTAACAATGGGCTGAAAGCGATTCAGTTAAGCCTTTCATCCACCATGCACTTTATTTCTCACTCAGTGCTCTCATCTGTATAAGGCCTACAATTGGCATTGCTGTGAAGAGAGGGTATAATCCTAGCCCTGTGAATCCCAAGTGACCCTACACTGGTCCAGAAATGACTAACCCAATGAATGCTCTGTTGACACATGATCACATACAACCAGAGCCAGTAAGAAGAAATAAAGAAGTCACCCTATGATTCAGCTCTTTTATTTAATGCCAATATTGTTCAATAAGGGAATCCGGTGGGACAACAAACTATTTTTTTCCATAATATCGATTCAAAACACACATGTGCATTAAAAAAAAAAAAAAAAGGCTTTTGTATAAGCACCAAGGATTTTTGGTAAATCCTGTTTTCTGTTGTGCATCATCATGCACGCTGACTTTTAAAAACCCAGCATGCAAACCTCTCCAAGGAGTACACAGTAATCACCGGACAGGTCTGACAGAAACACTGGAGAAGTTTCACCTAGGAGATGAAGACCAGGAACCCAGCACTCTGTTTACAGGTGGGCTTTTCTAGAGCACTTGTACTTAAGTGAAGATCAGGAAACACAAATGGCTGCATCTGCCTTCTGCCCAGTTGAAGAAAACAGTCCTTAAGAGCACTAAGTGAGTCTTACTGTCTCCTCCACAGACACAAAAGCACCATTTCACTCCTGCTGGGGAGAGCAAACTGAGAGCTTGCTCCCAGTTGCACACTTCTCAGCAGAGTCAGGAGGAAAAGACAGATCCTGCAATTCCTGGGCTCAGCCACAGCGTCACCTCTCATCCCTACGATCCTGAAACACCCAGACCTGATCCATGCAGCTCCATTCAAATGGCTCTTTGAAGACTGCCCCAGCCACACTAAATGAGCAGCTATTTGCCCCTTCAGGTCACTGGCCCTATTAATGTACGTTCTGACATTAATGATGAACCTTAATTACAGAAAGTACTTCCTACAGGAAGTAATCTCCTCCTCTTTGATGACTGATAACTAGTTAAGGAAGCCTGGCCTTAAGACAAAGGCTCAGGGAGATACGCTCCTTGGGTTAGTCAGGCAGCACCATTAGCATAGGGGAAAACATGTTTGCTCAGCTGCAGTTGCAAAATGGCAATAGAGGGATTCATTATTTTACTCCATCCGATACCTCCGGCGACTGCATAACAGCAAGGCTACCATGCCCTGCTACACCTCTGGGTTTGGGCGCACACCTCAGTTTCAGCAGTCCCTAGTCAACGGCGAACAGAAGCAGGGTGGTGACCCTGGACCCATGGCTCCCCAAAGCCCCCACGGTGCATCGGCGCAGCGGATTCACAGGTGGCGCATCCAGGAGGACCCGGCCAACACCAGATACTTACACGCTGCTGTCCGTCATTGACATGGAGTCGTCCGTCAGGGCATCACTAGATATCTCGCTATCGTTCGCGCTGGTTGCTGGGGCAAAAACATAGCCAGAATTCACATGGTATGGGTTAACGGGATCACTCCTCTTGAAGGACCTAGGGACAAGCAAAACAGCAATCTAGTTACCAGCTAGTCCTGGGCTAGAGAAAAGCACACAAGTTTCATGGGAACCATGTGCACCGGCTGCTCAACCTCTTTAGAAGCAACTAACCATCCATCGCTCAGACCAGCAGCAACCAGGACACACTCTGTCTAAACACACCTGAAGCCCAACTTTAAAGATGCTGCTTTTAGCATCGGAAGCATGCTTTGGCAAATCCCAGGAAGCACCTCTACATATTTTGATGCCTTCAAAAACTTGGTCCTTAAAGCTTGATGCTGCATTGCTGAAGTCAGCAGGAGTTTTGCTGTTGGCATCAGCAGGCAAAATATCAAGAAGTTCACAGCTCCAGCCCCACTGAAAGCCAAGTTATGAGTTATAGTATCTGCCTGAAACAAGAGAACTGCCTAAAACTACTAGAGCAGGACCAGCGTGTCTCAGAGGAGGCATGGACAGGGCCAAAAGCTGCTGTCGCAGGCTTGGCATCCCAAAATATGGGTGCCATCTTCCTGGCATTATAAAAACACTCAATAAAAAGGCCCAGTTTTTAGGAGAACCTACTACTTTTTCAGCTTGTGTTTTTGTGCATACAGTTGGGTGGGAAAGAGGAGGATGGGGGATGTGAGGACAGGAGCAGCAGGTTGTATTAATGGACATATGGGTTACTGATACCAACACCCTTGGCTTCACTTGGAGAAGCAATTCATAGAATCATTAAGGTTGGAAAAGACCTCCAAGATCATCAAATCCAACCATCAACCCAACACCACCGTGCCCACTGAACCATGCCCCGAAGGGCCACGTCTACACGTTTTTTGAACGTCTCCAGTTATGGTGTCTCCACCACCTCCCTGGGCAGCCTGTGCCAATGCCTGACCACTCCCGCTCAGTAAAGAAATTTTTCCCAATACCCAGCCTAAACCTCCCCGGCACAACTCGAGGCCGTTTCCCCTCTTCCTATCAAACCCAAAGCCCAGCCTGGATGTTTGAGTTGAGTACCCAAGAGCGGCCACGTGAAAAATTCACAAGCAGTGACGTGGGCCGCGACAGAGCGTGGCGGGGTCACCATGGCGGGGTCACCGCACGGGGAGGGGGCACCGGGCCTCCCCTGGCCCGCTACCTCCCATCACTCCAGCTTCCTAGCCGGGATCAATATACGTATCTCCGGCAGGCGGTGAGGGGATTATGCAGGGAGGTTTGAAAGCCGCACGCTAAGGTGCACATTTTGTTCCTCTTCCAGGGAAAGATGGGGTTGTTAAGCTTCTGCCTTTGTATATCAAAGCAAAAGGCCTTGTCATCTGATAAGGACTGCTGATTTTAATAATTAGGGCCACTTACCCAGGACTTGGGGGCCTAAGGAATGTGCCAGCAGGCTCGGCAGGTTTTTTTAATGGGCTTTCCACCTCCCTGCCCCCACGGGGGTCGGAGGGGACCAGCTGGGTTTAAGTGAGCAGCAATGTCCTCCCACCGCCCGCTCCCCGTCCCTCAGA
>NW_010536190.1:0-5342 GCF_000687285.1 Phaethon lepturus | reverse complement strand
GCGGGGCTGGCTGCAGGCAGGTATTCAGCCCAGCCGGGGCTGCATTCCTTCCCGAAGGAGGCCAAGGCATTTCTGATGGGGAGATCAAGATGTTAAAAAATATATATCTGGGAAGAAGGGAAAAAAAAAAGAGATAGTAAGGAATGCCACAGGAAAGAAGTTAAATCTTCAGAGATAAATTAATTCCACATGTGGGTGAAAGCTAAGTTATCCTACTACTGCTACAAAAAAGTTCCTCTAAAAACCACGTAGTCTTCTACGCCGGTTCAGGGAGATGGGCAGCCCAAGCAACCCTTCCTGGGTCCTCAGGGGACTTTTGGGTCAACCATGTCCGGGACGCAGCTTTTACAACTGTGATCTGAAACCATCCCAGGTCTTGAGAGCACGCCCAAGGACCACGAGGCTCGGGGGTGCAGGATGCTCCCCAGCACAGGACCGGCCCCTTGCTGGGAGGTGTCTGGGTCATCCCCGGTTGCGTCCAGGAGGGCTGGTTTGCCATGTTCTTCCAGCAGACGGGTTGCTGGAGAGGCGGGGGTGGGGCGGAGGCAGCGGGTCCATCCGAACACGGGACAGGGAGAGGAGGCGTGTCCCAACGCAGCCTTCGGAAAGATGCAATTAGAGAAAGTGCCCAGGACTTCCTCATCTTCCCATCAGTACTGGACTGCAGCACCGATTCACCTACCAACACCCCATGGGCAAAAAAAAAAACCAACCAACCAACCAACCAAACAACCCCCAAAACAATCCCTAAAGTTGACACATCTTTCAAGTAACCCCCCACAACCCCACAGAAATCCCCACATCCCTCAAGAAAACCAGTGGGGGCTGGCTGTTCTGTTATGTTTAATTTTTTTTTTTTAATTTGACCACCTTACTACAGTAATTGCACCCAGATGCATCAAGCTGCCTGCAAGGGTTTTAAATTCCCGTGGAAAGCGGTGGTCTCCTGCCGCAGATGCTGCGCGCACAAACACACACCCCAGCTCCAAACTCAATACGCAAAGTGTTTTCAGCTGTCAGGTAGCAGTTGCTCTGGAGCTTCAAGGAGAATGTCTGATGTTTCTCAGCCTATTCTTATCTTGATGCCATGACACACAGCATGTAACTCTCTATATGCTATGTTAGGCAATGGGCATATCAGAGGTATTATAATGCCATGAAAATTTCAGGGGCTCTTGGTTGTATCCCTTGTTATGAGGGTGCAATTTCAGAGCATGGGTTTTTTTTTTTTTATTGTCAAACTCTGCTGCTTAGAAATAAAAGCACACTGGCAGTTCAAACCACAGATTTATACAGAGAGAAAGTGAGAAGAAAGTCTACAAGGTGCATTTTGAGGCAAAATTGAATCTCGTTAAGTATTTTCTTGGGACAAACAGCACTGGGCAATCATGGGTTTAAAAACAAAAAAAGGAAAATGCATGCACAAACCTGGGGGGGAAAAAAAAAAAGTATATTTTAACACAACTACGTTAATCACAGCTTCCATGCTCTAATTGCAGAACACTGCTTGGAGCACAGCTTTACAATGGCATCGTTTACTTTGGTAATTGAAGCCAAACTTGGTTCCAATAACTTCACGCACAAGGAGCTCCACCGGCAGGTCCTTTCAAAGGCCAGGAAGCACTGGGAGCCGGCAGAAGGCCATCTGCAAGCCTCAGCCTTCTCAAAGCAAGGCCAGTCCCACTGATGTTGGAGCTTAATGGGAGGCAGATGAGTCCACCTTGGACTGAACGAAACCACGTTACACGGCGGCCCTGCAAAGGAAGGAGCACTCTCTGTGTACACAAAGTCGCGCGTGGTAAATTTAGAAGCGCGTATAAATAATAGCTGGAATTCCTGGAGCATGGGGCCAGGTCCGGCACGGCATGAGGAGGCCGGTTTTAACCACACCACAACCTACAGGGGAGGGGAGTCGCTTTGAAGGACAAGGGGGAGGTTCTACGTTTAAAATACTCCCTGTATTAGGGCTCCAAATATACAACCAGCAGTTTGCATGCATACGCCTGTTCTGCAGCCGGGTGCAAACGCTGTTTTCACTGGACTTCTCCTGTTCACGTCCATCACTGATGCTGGGGCCAAAGAAAGTCTTTCAACTTGTACAGTTTCTGCGGTCTCCTGTTTGTCGTGTTTTTGGCCGTGACTCCGTGCCCTGGGATTTCCAGGTGGTCTCCCATCCAAATACCAGGCTGGCCCAAGACTGCTCTGCTCCCACCATCAGGTGTGCTCGGCCCAGCGCTCCCAGCTTTCGCTGGTATAGTCACACCGAAACCCACCGAAGCGAACGGCAAGAGCCTGCACAGCGCTTCAAAACCGTAACGCGCCGAGCAGAAAGTCTTTAATTCCATCACACGCACGAGGAGGGAGGTGTGGTTTGGCCGCTCACCAGGAAAGACTTTGTGCAAGCTTCAGCTCCAATCCTAAACACAATCCTAGATGCTGGGTGATGAGAGAGAACCCATCCATATGCTCATCAGCTTCTAGCACACGCACGCACAAGTGGCTTCACAAACGGATAGCTCGGGGAGGAACGGAGAAGCATCTCAGCTTGACCTCCCTCTCTTTGCACTGAGATCTCTTGGCCCCATGGAGAGCAAAAGCTCCTGGAAATTCAACAGAAGGTGATCAAAGCAAAACGCGCTACCTAATGTCCTAGGAGGGTAGATCTGACATGTGAGGAGCAAGCTGCATTAATCCCTGGACAAAAAAACTTTTTTCACAGACGTATCAACCTTAAGACCCCTGGAAAAAAAAAAAAAAAAAAAAAAAAAAGAAAAACCCCCCAGCATGAATCAGGCAAGCAGCCACTGTTCTGCGAGAGCTCTCCTGGACAAGGCACATGTGGGCTTTCAGCAGGGCCTGCAGCTCTGGTAGAACATTACAGCCAAGCCCTTCCAGCACTGAACACCAACAAAGGCTGAGAGATAAAAGCATCAAACATCCCCCTCCTGGAAAGCAAGCGCAGGGCAGCAGTTCAAACCAAGTTCTGGAGAACAGCAGATGCTCAGACAGTAACATTCAGGCACGAGACGAGGATCCCAAAGCCCGAGTCCTCCGCAGACCAGCTGCCAGCGAGTGCCCCCCACGCAGCCCCCGGCAGGAGAGGTCCAGAGGCCACGCCGGGACGAAGCGTCCCTCCCGGCTGCACCCGCACCCGTCACCGCTCCATCACCCCTCGGCCGGCAGCGAGGGCCCCCGGGAGAGAGAGAGGACCAAGGAGGCCCCTCTGGCTCCGCAGCCCCCTCGTGGGCGAGGGGAGCCTCCCGGCGGCCCGGCACCGGGAAGCCCGGCACAGCTGGAAGCTCTCCGCAGGGCGGGAGAGGAGGGCGCGCTCCAGCAAACCTCCCCAGGAGAAGCCTGATGCCCTTTGATGTCCATGAATCACAGACACGCTCTCAAAATTCCTGTAAACGAGATGTCGAACACTCACCGTGGCAAACCCCCACCTCCTGGGCCAGCAGAGGAGAGCGCACATCTGCCAGCAGAGCCCTCTCCTCTCAGCCCTGATTCAACCATCCACATTTATGGCAAGGGTGGGGAGAGGAAAGAATACATTTTCAGAGGATTATACAACTCATCATTTGCTCAGAGTCTCTCTTTCCCATCCCCCTCCTTCACTTTGAGATGGCTCTTACTTTCTTCACCCTCACACCGCTATGCCATCAACATTTCCAACAAAATAAGAGGGTTCCAACAAAATAAGAGGGTTGGGCAATGCAGATGCACCCCGAGACAAGGGCACGGGAAGACCCTGCCACCACACAGCGCTCCCCGCATCCTCGCCAGCTGCCATTAGACACAACCACGTTTCAATGAGTTTAACCTTGAGCACATGGCCAACAGGAGGGCACCAAGAAGATCTACAGGAGAGCACCAAAGATCTACCATTACTCTCTACCTGCAACATCTCCATTACCTCCAGCACTCATTTACAAGTATCCTCCCATATCCATTGGCTCAGAGCCACCCTAAATGGCTTTGACACAATACCAACACCCAACGCCATGGGAGAGGCTGTCCATCACACACACACTGAGTCAAAATAAAAGCAGATTTTGTGCAAGTTGCAGAGTTTGATGTAGTAAGTGCGTACATTTCCTCCTCCATGACCGCACAATTGCTTCCCACATAACCAACGCAGTTAAAACACTGGTTGATGGTGGAGTTGGGGAACTAGTAGGTTACATTATTCATGTGTCTATATGATCCACTCTACTACTGCTCTTAATAGCTTTGAAAGTTGAACCAATAATTAACGTGTGTCCGGAGGACATAGTTGCTATGAAGTTTTTGATCTACAAGAGAACTGAAAGAGCTAATAGGGCTTAAGAGCACAGTATCTTGTTTTCAACTGTACAGAGGGGAGGAAAAAAAAAACCAACAAAACACCAAACACAGACAACACCTCCCAAATTCCAGCATTTGGAGGTGCAGGGAAGCACCCGTGCTCCCGGCCCCACGGGAAGCCCAGCCTCCCTGCTAGCTCCCCAGCCCACCGCCCCACCAGCCTTCTGAAAAGCACTCTCAAAGTCTTTCAAGTTAAAACAAAGCACAATTTCCAGGGGTTCCCTTACCTGTATCCGTTCTCGATCGTTTCCGTAGCTCTGACATTCGCTGTAACCCTCAACGTCTTGCTGGATAGTCCAACTACCGAAGGCAGGATTTTGTTTTTAAAGTCTGCACAGCTCCATTCCTCTTCTTCATTCAAGGTCGGGAGATAGCCACAGACAACTTTTAAGCTCCCCAGTCCGTTGCTGTTCATGAAAGCAGGATTCTCTCCTCCACTCCTTACATATTCGAGGTATATATCAGAAGTTAAAAACATCTGGTAAGCATTTTCCTCCATCACAGTCTGAATCTCAGTCTGTGCCTGGTCAAACATGATAGAATCTATCTGCTGCTTCTTGATGCTATCCCTTATGTAGGTCTTGGTAGCAGGCTTGAGCTGCTTGGAGACGATGCTGTTGTTCTCGATGTACCTTTTGTATATAGCTTTGGCTACTCTTAAAGTTTTGGTATCCTTAAGGTCCATCTGCCTGAAGCCATTGCAGGCAAACCAGAAGTCTAAGGTATCCACACATTTTTCCCTTTCCAGAAAGGTCCGAAAAAGATAGGCACCATCTTGATCTCCCAACAAGGAATGCAAGGATTTGGTCCATCTGGCCAGAGGGGAGTCTGGCGACGCGCTGCCTTCCGGCTCCCCGAGGCCGTTCTCATTCCTCCGCGGGGCAGGAGGCACCGGCATGGCCTTGAAGCTTTGGCTCTTGGCGAGGAACGCGCTGGCGAGTGGCGGGCATGGTGCTTCTCCTTCCTCCCCCGGGACGGGGGGTCGGGGGGCGTCTTCC
>NW_010536189.1:6630-11102 GCF_000687285.1 Phaethon lepturus | reverse complement strand
TGGGGTGAGGAGCAGAAAAGGCCTTGGCTGTATCAGCAATAGCAAAAACATCCCCCTTTTATCAGCATTGTTTTCAGCATAAATCCAAAACACAGCCCCATATTAGCTCCTAGGGAGAAAATTAACTCTATCCCAGCCAAACCCAGTACAGTTGCTTAGCCTGGAGAGTAGAGAGAACCAAAAAGCTGTGCCAAAGATGAGGCTTGAACATAAAACATCGCACAAGAGAGAAACCTAACGAGGGTGGTAGTGACAGCTCGGTGGGACTGGTGTTTTGGTAAGCTACTGGAGGACAGGGAGGGGTTGGAAAGGAGCTTTTCTAAAATCTGGACTCATTCTGCACATAGCACAGCACGCAGGAGAGTCACAAATGTCATTTGTAATTAGAGCATCAAAGCTCCTAGTAAGAAGCTGCGCAGCTGCTGCCACTGCTGTATGGGGTCATTCGTGGGGCTGGGTTTCTCTTTGGCTGGGTTTCTCTTTCTTTTTTAGATGGGGGGCCAGTTTCTGTCACTATCCCAGCATCTCCCTTCATGCAGAAGCTTGGATACGGCACTGGGGTCAACGTCTACTTGATGAAAAGGTACGTGTGAGTGCACAGGCGTGACGTCGTGCTCGGGAACAGGGCTTGGCATCTTTTTTTTCCCCTAGAATAATATAGGGGATGGAAAGCGATTGAGCTCTGAGCAAGAAAGTGCTGCTGTTGCCAA
Source organism: Phaethon lepturus (assembly GCF_000687285.1). Classification (NCBI taxonomy): domain Eukaryota; kingdom Metazoa; phylum Chordata; class Aves; order Phaethontiformes; family Phaethontidae; genus Phaethon; species Phaethon lepturus. The sequence goes on along the minus strand of NW_010536189.1, from coordinate 10,392 downwards.
CCTACACCCCTTCAAATGGGCACAGAGCCGAGGCAGGGCTGTGGGATTTCCAGCTTTCCCATGGGTGCTGGAGTATCGGTGCTGGGAAAGAGCCCATCGTTTTGCGATCAGCCATTCCCTGGCCTGGAATTCAGGCATTTGGGGTCCGATCCTGGGTCTGCTTTGGCCTGCTTTCCTCCCCAAGCCTCAGCTCCTCCACCTGAAAACGAGAATCAATACCACCTGCTTTCCTCAAATGCTTGAAAATTCAGTGAGGAGCACTGTATATGGGCAAAGCGTTACTGTGCACCTTTGTGGTGTGCACATTAGCAAACTTGAGTTTATTTTAGCGTTGTTCTTTATTAATTCCACAAAATAAAGGCAGGTGCTCTCCAGAATAGCTCCTCAGTGACCTGTGTGAGCTTGAACCGTGGTGCTGCTTACAAACAGAGGGGTTCTGAGACGTGTGGGTTTTCGCACGCAGATCTCCCAGAGGTTTGTCTCACTCCCCTTGGGCTGTGAAGAAAATTAATTCCAAATGCAACAGGAGCCAGCAAAGCATCTATCAGCAGAGACTGAACGAAGAAGCCAAGGTCTTGAAAAACCTCCAGCACCCGAACATTGTGGGTAAGTTTCCAGCATCGCTTAAATTGCAAATTGAGCTGTCTGAACCCACTCTGGAGCCAGCTGATGTGACACGAGGCTGCTGCAGGGTTTCTCTGCCCTCCCTGGCTCTCTGCTCCTCTCGTACCGAGGGCTGCAGGTTACAGATCTCCCCAGCTGGTTTGTGGAAGCCTGGGGTGTGATGGCTGGGAAGACGCAGAGCGGGAGGATCACTGCGTGCTTGCCCATCCTTATGCTTTGGAGACGGGTTGCTGGGCTGCCTGTGCCTTTGGCCAGGTCCACCGTGGACCTTATTCAATTAATTTAGTCTTGCCCTGTGTGATGGAGACTTGGAAGCGCTTCCAGGGCATCACGGTTGGTGGCAGAAGGTGCCCCTTGGTGCTTTGTTGCCTGTTGAAATCGGCGTCGGTCACTGAGAGGTGGTTATTCGGGTGTGTTACCCGACAGAAATGGTTACGGTGGGACTCTCAAGCCGCTGGTGTGCTGGGGCTGCCCGGGGAGCCGAGAGGTGCCTCGCTGCTGGCTTTGTGCTGCGAGGCAGCTCTAGCACGAGGAGAGCTGCAGGCTGGTTCTGGAGCAATCACGGGCTGCCCCAGGACTGTGCCAGCATGCAGCCTCAGCTGGTGGCTTCAGGGAAGGGAGAGACCACCGTAACATTGCAGAGGACAGGCAGTACCTCTGTGAGATCTGGGATGGCTTCTGGGTACGGAGTAAGGCCCCGGGTCCCACCCTGATGACTCACCTTTGTGAGTGGCGATTGAGGCTCTGTCACACTCTTGGCCCTCAGTGGTAGGAATATTTTGAGAAGCTGCTTTAGTCTGTGTTTAATTTCTGCTCTTACCATGTCTAAAAACCTCTCCTGCCGGTCAGAACAGCAGCTTTGTTTGACTTCATCCTTTTATTTGTGCTTTAAACTATCTCAGTGCGGTCACTTGTATTAGAAATGCTGTGTGCTAAGGACTTTGTATCCCTAAAATGGCATGTCCTGCTTCTGTCAGGAATTTAAGAGCAAAGATAGTCTTGACCTTTCACACTGCAAACATTTCACTGCTTTTTTGCAAAAGGTGCCATAAATCATTTACAGGATAAGACTTTTGCTATGTCGTTATGCAAGAGTTTGCCATTTATAACTCCACCTGAAAGGTATTGTTTACAGATAGGAGTAAAACGTGGAGGAAGAAAGATTACATGACAGCCGGTATGCACGTTAGTCTTAGCTTGTGAAATGGCCCCCGTGAGATGAGGGCAAACATCCCCCTGCTCTTTGTCTCGCTCCTGCAGCTGGGGATGTTGGTGCTGAAGATCTGCTGCTGCTCTCTTCCCTCATTCCTCCTGGTTCTCTGTCCTGCAAAGATTGGGGTAAACCTCCCTGGACCTCCCTGCCCTCGCACAGGGTGCAAAGCTGACCTGGGAAGCAACAAGCGGGGTGTCTGTGGGCAATCCTGGAGGAGGGACCTCCTTTACCTCGACAAAGTTTGTGTCTCGTGCCCCTGCTCGGGGCCGCGCAGGTCTCCACAGACGTTGCTGTGGCTTCACCTCACCACGTAAAGCTGTGAGCCAGGTCCCTCTGGGATGTGAATTTGCTTGGGGTTGGTTGCAGCTGCCAGGGAAGCACCTGGGTTGCAGCCCCAAATGCTCTGGCTCTGTCAGGCCGGCAAGTGCGCGGAAACGCTGGTGCCTGCTTCGGCGCTCTAACAAATCAATCTTTGTTGGAAGGTTACCGTGCGTTTACCGAGGCGAGCGATGGAAGCATGTGTCTGGCCATGGAGTACGGAGGAGAGAAATCTCTTGGTGACTTAATTGAAGAAAGAAGTGCAGAACGGTTGGGCCCTTTCCCTGCTGCCAAGATTTTCAAAGTCGCCTTGAGCATGGCGAGGGGGCTGAAGGTATGTTTAATGTTAACCGTGGCTGTTCTGTGTGGAAACATATACACTGGTGACACTGGAAATATAAATGAATTTGGTGTGTGAGAAGGCCATGCTGGCAGATGGAGAGCAGACGCTGTGACGCTTCGTAGAAGACCTTGGTGGTGGTGTTTTTTACCGGGGTGCTCTGCAGACTCAGGCGAAAACTGAGCTCTGAAGCTTGAGATTGAAGTTAATTTTTAACTTCAGATTTAAAGAGATTAAAAAGAGATGCAACAGGGTTTTTGTCACGAATGTCCTGCTGCCCTCCCCTGGGGCTACCTGCTGTCCCTGCTTGCTAGCCCATGAGGAGGCTGGCTGCTGGCTTCTGCATCCTTCTTGCTGGGCCAGGAAGCTGGTCTTGGCAGTAAAAATGGTTAGCCGACGCCAGCGGCTGCCAGCTGGTGCCACTTGCGTACCTCCTTTCGCCGAGCTGCAGCAGCCACCGCGCTGAGGTTGCATTTAGGGGGGGAAAAAGGGGGAAAGAGAGACTCAGTGGTGCTGTCTAAACCACAGCACGGCTTCTGAGCCTCCCCTGGCTATGCCAGCGGTCAGGGTAAAGCACAGGCTGCCCCAGCCATGGCAGCGAGTCCTGTGCTATTGCTGCTGAGGAGATGCAGCTCGGAGCTCCGGGGATGAGGCGGATGGGTGCTTGGCCATCAGCTAATGCCCACGCTTTGCACCCGCTCTCAAGGGCTCATTGCTAGAGGCGCTTCTCGCAGTCTTTTACGAAAAGGTAACCATAACACTCCAAAACGAGGCTGGGTGAAACAGCCTGCCCCGTGTTTTGTACGCATTATGGGTAGGTGTTGACCCATCCTCTGGGTTTTAAGGCTAAATATATTAAACATTAAGAAGTTGGTGCTTTGTTATCCAAATCTGATGGCTTCTCCTGCCTATGTCTGAAAGCGGGTGTTAATGGCTCCTCTCTGCCTCTTAGTATCTTCATAACGATAAGAAGCTGCTCCACGGAGATATCAAGTCTTCAAATGTGGTCATTAGAGGTGACTTTGAAGCCATCAAGATCTGTGATGTGGGAGTGTCCCTGCCCCTGGATGAGAACATGACCGGTAGGTCAGGTCACGGGGAAGGGGACCCGAATGCTCGGTGGCTGCCAGTTTGGCACACTTACGCTCCCGTCTCCTTGGAGGGAAGGACTGGTGAGTGGTTTGCACCGTGCGTGTGTGAAGGGGATCTCTGGAAGGTCCAGCTTTAATTCTCCAGACCTGTGACGTCTGTCTCATGCTCTTCCACG
>NW_010536189.1:3931-6292 GCF_000687285.1 Phaethon lepturus | reverse complement strand
TTAATTGCAAGAATGCTTTTCTCTGCCGCTTTACACAGCGCTTGGGCCTGCGACAGCCTCATAATTTATAAAGCTGCTCTATTACATTTTTATTAGTAGCTGTTCCCTTTTATAAGGAGCGAGAGAGCTGGAGGCAGCGCCCTAGCCTAATCTCCCAGAGTGTGGTTAAAGGATCAGTTTCTGGGCTGGTTTAACAGGAAGAAGTCCCCTTTCCACCCAGCCCTGATTTTTGGCTTTGCCTCCTCATGGTTTTGAGGAGACAACGAGCACCCACTGACAGCGAAGGTGCTGGGTCCCAGTCCGTGTGGCAGCCAAGGATTAAAACGCAACAGCCTGTGAAGTGTTGAGGGATTTCGGCGTTCGCTTCTTGTTACAGGCCGGGCTTTGAAGATCAGCCCTGCAAGAGAAAAGTTTTTTGAACAGCTGAGGTTTGCTGACAGCTCGGGAACTTGCTAGGGAGAGGCGGGGGGGAATTGTAATTGGGAGAAAGGATATAAGGGATCGAGTCAGAGCTGGTATTTCCTTCACTGGGCTGAGAGCTGATCGCTTCAACACTCCCAAGGCTAATTAAGATCAAGGAGGCATTAAATTGAACAAAGTAGTGAGAATTTGGTTTGGGCTGAAGAAAAGAAACCAAAAGGACTGTGTGGCTGGCAGGAGGCAGTGCGTGGTGGAGGCTGACAGAGCCTGGTGAGCACCGGGGTTGGGTTGGCTTTGTCCCCTGGCCTTGTCTGGGGAAGGTGCCCTGTGAGTGCCGTCAGCCCAGCCCGGCCTCCCCGGCAGGGCGGCCAAGCTGAGGAAGGGAAACACCGGCGTAGAACACAGGTAACTTCTCACCCCTTCATCGCAGGGGGCCTTACAGCAGGGATAAGCTACAAAGCACAGCTCTGACCTTCAGTTCCTCTCTCCGCTCTGCGTGGCCTCAGCCACTCTACCATGCAAACCATGAGGTTTCTCCGCAGTTCCTACCATGCGTTGCTGGGCCTGCGGAAGAGAAGCCCGAGCCCTGCAGGGTCTGGCACCGCTGTGGAGCAAGTTGCAGCTTACAGGGGATTTGAGACTATATGGATGTGAAAGAAAAATAGGTTCAGGCCCCCAAAAGATCCTGCCCTGAGCTGTGTTGTTTCCTTCCAGTGAGCGACCCGGAGATGTACTACATCGGCACCGAGCCCTGGAAGCCCAAGGAAGCTCTGCAGGATGACGGCGTGATCACCGACAAGGCCGACATCTTCCCTTTTGGGCTGACTCTCTGGGAAATGATGACCCTCTCTGTGCCCCACCTCAACCTGGGTGATGACCCTGATGACAAAGGTTTGTTTCTATAACTTGCTGGCTGAGCAAATTCTGCTCCTAGGAATGCTTTCCTCTCTTAGGAGGATTGATTTTTACAGCATGTGTTAGTACCCCCACAATGCTGGGTCTCCCAGGGGTGCCATCCGAAGGGCTTGCAAACATCTGTCCGTGCCTGCCATGGCCCCCAGCCCTGCATGTCATCCCGGGGAGCTCGCTGGGGTGTCCGCCAGAGCATGGAGGTGCTCAGCACCACCCCGAGGCCACTCCGGATGCCAGCAGACACCTGTGGCATTGATGTTTGTGCAGGGGCTGGGATGCTTTCAATGTCACTTAGCTTTTTAACTCCAAATGAGAAGTGGATAAATGATGGTAACTAATCACAGCGAACCAGCACTCTTTGTAAGTGCTTCAGCTGCTTGTCTAAGAGCCAAAGAGAGCTCCTTGAAACTCAGCTGCTCGTCCGATTCCCATCAGTGTGGTTTGGTAGGTTCAAAAGACACCCCCGAGCCTGACTGCTGCCCCAAGAGCCCCGCAGCGTGCTCGGCCGTGCTCTGGCTCCATCCCACGTCCTTTGCTGTCACGGCAGCATAGGAACAGTCTGCCAGGCTGGAGCCGTGTGGCGGACACTGTCGAGATACCACAAAAATGATGTAGCTGGAAAAGCTTAAAATGACATTGCGCTTGAAATGCTGCATAAAAATATTTGAGGTAGATGAGCCTTTTGGAAAGGAGAAGGTAAAGCAGGCTTGCTGTGCCCAGGCCAAGCGTGCTCTGGGCTGTATCTGGGCTGGCAAACCCCTGCTTGTCTCTGACAAAGCACGGGGGAAGCAGTTTGAGTTGCTTTGGGCATCTACTGTGTGCCCAAGTAGGGATTTGTCATGGAATCACAGAATTGTTTAGGCTAGAAAAGACCCTTAAGATGGAGCCCAGCCATTAACCCAGCCCTGCCAAGCCCACCACTGAACCATGTCCCTGAGCACCACATCTACACGGCTTTTAAATCCCTCCAGGGACGGTGACTCCACCACCTCCCTGGGCAGCCTGTGCCAGTGCTTGACCACTCTCTCG
>NW_010536189.1:0-3624 GCF_000687285.1 Phaethon lepturus | reverse complement strand
GAGGGGCGGCCTCACCAGTGCCGAGTCCAGGGGCACGATCCCTGCCCGGCTCCTGCTGGCCACACTAGTGCTGATACAGGCCAGGATGCTGTTGGCCTTCTTGGCCACCCTCTCATTTGCAGCTACATGGAGCGGACAAGGCAGTGGGGAGCAGATCTATGGGCTGGGCTAACAGCTGCCTGGGGGCAGATCTGTGTCCTGGAGAGATACAAAGCTAAAAATCCTACAGGTTGTGCTGGGAAAACTCTTCTTGCTCCAGCCCTTGTGCTGACACAGACCCAAAGGCTGGCTTGTGTTTTCTAACTTGGTCTCCAGGCAGCCGGGGGATTTTCCTCACTCCTGCTCTCAGCCTCTCCTGGCTGCAGAGCTTTTTCCCAGCCAGCTCTGCAGGGGTGACTCAGAGTTGTTCTGCTGGGAGAAAGGGGCTAGATGCAGCTTCAAAATAAGTGATTTAAGTCAAAGGAGAAGTAATGCTGTGTATCCCAGGCAGTAATTAGTGCTAACAAAGGAATAGCAAAGCTGGCATGAAGGTCTCATCCCACTGCACCAGTGCAAGATTGGGGGTCCTGGTGGGTGAAAAGCTGGACATGAGCTGGCAATATGCGTTCACAGCCCAGAAGCCAACCGTGTCCTGGGCTGCCCCCAAAGCCGCGTGGCCAGCAGGGCGAGGGGGGGGTTCTGCCCCTCTGCCCCGCTCGGGGGAGACCCCCCTGCAGGGCTGCGTCCAGCTCTGGAGCCCTCGGCACAGGAGAGACACGGACCTGCTGGAGCGGGGCCGGAGGAGGCCCCAGCGATGCTCCGAGGGCTGGAACAGCTCTGCTGGGAGGACAGGCTGGGAGAGCTGGGGGGGCTCCGCCTGGAGCAGAGAAGGCTCCGGGGAGGCCCTACTGCATGAGAAGAAAGAGGGGGACAGACTTTTCAGCAGGGCCTGGAGCCACAGGACAAGGGGTGACGGTTTTAAACTAAAAGAGGAGAGATTCAGACTGGATGGAAGGAAGAAATTTTTGGCAATGAGGCTGGTGAAGCCCTGGCCCAGGTTGCCCAGAGAGGTGGTGGATGCCCCATCCCTGGAAACAGCCCAGGTCAGGCTGGACGGGGCTCTGAGCAACCTGCTCTGGGTGAAGATGTCCCTGCTCACTGCAGGGTGGGACTAGAGGCCTCTGACGGCCCCTTCCCACCCAAACCCTGCTGTGATGGATGAGAGGCAGCCAGCGAGCACTTTCCAGCACCCTTCCAACACCTTTTCCACCTTCTTTTTCAGATGAGTCTTCTGATGAAGACTGCTTCGATGAGGAAGCATATTACGCAGCCCTGGGAACCCGCCCAGCCCTCAACATGGAGGAACTAGATTCATCCTACCAGTGCATGATCGACCTCTTTTCTGTCTGCACCACCGAGGACCCCAAGAAGCGTCCCTCGGCCGCGTGCATTGTGGAAGCCTTGGAGGCAAGTCTGTCCCCGGAGTAAAAGCATCCGAGCTCCTGCACCCACACCACAGAGCTCAGGGATTGAACTTATCTCCTTGAACTTAACTCCTGCAGCATTTATCCTTCTAGGATGTGAAATTGCTCTCTGTACTTCTGGAGCAATCTCCTCGTGCCCTGCACTTAGGTCCTAAATAAGCTACATGCTCTAGGCAATAGCTGTGCTTTTAGCTGTTGTGTTACAGCTACTTTAAAGCCCTTCCCCTCAATATTCGTGTTGAAATAACATGTTTTGTGACTGAGATATTAAAAATAGGGTTTTTTTTCATTTAAGTATGTGTTTGTGTGTCCCTGCCAGGTACGTGCAAGCTTTGGTGAGGGCTCTTGTGTAAAGTATTTGTGTTCCTGAGGTGGTTTGGGGCAGCAGCCCCTGGGTAACAGGAGAACAGTGCCCAGGGAGAACAGCTGCAAGCTTAAGAAAAAGGTTTCCTGACACAGCAGGTTGTTACATGGAATCATACAGGGTAAAAGGGTGTGGGGTCAAGAAGAAAAACACAGTCTTTTGGGGATTTATTGAAGAACATCCCACTGGTTGGGGAAATTCCTGGCCTCAGCTGACTGGAGATGAAGAGATTGCAACACATGCTTGTTCTACTTCCCCACACAGCCCTCAGCTCCCTTCTCCTCCCACCTCCTCAAATTAGGAGCGTGTTGGAAGCCTTCCCATGTCTCTTCTGTGCACAGAAACAAGCTCGAGCAGCAGCATTTCACACATTTTATTGAGCAGGCAACCCCTGGGCCAGCTTCCCCTGCAGCACACCAGCGCGAGGATTCCCAGTCTTACGTGCTGGGGGAAATCCTGCCACGCGTCTGTTGTTTCAAGGTATCTCTGTGCATAAATTTAGCAACTGCTTGCACTTCTACCCTGCCTTTCACAGCGCACGCAGTGCTGAGCTCAGAATTACATACCCACGCATCAGGGAGAAAACAACCATCTTTATATTAATTAAACCTTTTAAAGAAATTAAGTTACTTGCAATAAAATTTAGTTTCGGAAGAAATAAACCTACCTGAAATCCAAGCAAGGTTTCACAGCGTAGACTAAAACATAACACAACTCTGTACACAAAGTGACACACTCTCCCCCAGCTCGCTCCCAAGGGGAGGAAGAACGAGCGCTCAGCAGGTACAGCGTTTAGCCAGGTAACAACGCTTAAATGTTAATTTAAACATCAAACTCTTTAGTCGATCTAAACAGACCTCAACTTGTAACAATCAAGTCGAATCAGTTGTTATAAATAAAATTGTAGACAAGGAAGTTAGGGGTTTGGCAGTACTTCATTGCAAACAGCTTGCCGTCCGGCGTCGGGTCGGAGAAGGCGATTTCCTGGGTGCTCAGGTAGCAGCCGTACATGAAGGTGCTCCTGAAAGAGAGCGCAGAGCTAGCGGCACGCTGCAAGCAGCCAGCTAAAACCCACGGCAGGGGTGTTTTCCCCAGCCCTCCTCAGCAGGGAGCCGGTATTTCTTCTGGCACTTTGCTTTCAAACCAGAGGAGACAGATACATACAGTGAGCAGATATGACAGGAAGAGGAGAGGCGCTACTACAGGTTCTTGGACTACCAAGCTCCCCCTCAAGACAAGGGGAAGTTTTTAAGGCTTCCTCCCAGTTTGGTCCAAGCTTTTCAAGCTAAGAATTTCCTGTCTGGGAAAATTCAAGTGTTTGGACCCATCAACATGTTCAGTAAAAAAAAAAAAAAAAAAATTAAAAAAAAAATCTATTTTTTCTCCAACAAGCACAGTTTCTCTTGGAAAAACACTAGCTCTGTGTTCCAGTTATACCCAGCACTTCACAGCTTGGCCCATGCTCATGTCAAATTTTAAATAAAAAGATTACTTAAATACTAGATGTACATATCTGTCCACTTCATAGCCCTCCACTGTGAAGCTGGGATTTCAGACTTGCTTAATGATACAAATTTTTCCCTTTCCGTAAGTTCCTTCTACACACTTTTTGCTGCAATCATGTTTTTTCCCCCCGGCTGGGATCCCGGCTCCCCACCGCTCCCTACCTGACCACGTCCACCATGCGACGGGCGATGCCCGCCCTGCGCCTCGGGCCGAACACCCAGATCCTGCTGACGCCGCAGATGGCGAGCTCCGGCTCCGTGGAGCAGCGCCAGGCCCGGTGGTGCTGCAGGG
>NW_010536188.1:0-792 GCF_000687285.1 Phaethon lepturus | reverse complement strand
GGCTGGAGGCAGCCCTTGCACCAAGTGCTGCAAGGAGGGAGATGGGTGATCCCAATGTCCCACACACCTGTTTGGAGCATCATTTTTGGGAATGCGGGGCACATCAATGGGATCATCCTGGAACTCATATTCCTGGATCTTGGGCTGCAGGTTCTTGGACTTGGGCCGGCCAGGTCCAGGCCCGGTCCCGTGGCCCCCTTTGCCCTCCAGCTTCTGCTTCTTGGGCTTCCCGTGCTTGACAGAGGTGCCCACGTCATGGTCCTTGCTCAGCTTCAGGAACCGCCGGTCACCCTTCTTATCCTGCCAGTCCGTCAGGATCTGGAAGAGAGCGATGCCTTGTCAGTCCCACACCCGGTGCTGGGCAAGCATGGACCAGAGGCAGCCCTGCAGCAGGAAGAAGTGGGACAGCTCTGATCCCAGCACCTGGGTCTCAGCCTCCAGGACGCGGAGGCGGCGGCTTGCGGAGGAGAGCAGCGTCTCCAGCTCAAGCTGTAGTGTGTCCAACTCCTCGATGCCGATGCCGTCGTCCTCAGAGCGGGCCAGGACAGCCGTGTACCGCGGGCACACCTTCACGTGGTCCACTGATTTGAAGTCGTGGAACTGCAGCGGGCAGTCCTTCAGCTCACTCATGGCGGCAGGCACCGGGTGGGGGCTTCCGGGAAAGCGAGGGGGACACGGGGTGCTATGGGAAAACCGGGGGGCTATGGGGGAACCGGGGACAGGGGAAGCTGAGAGGAAAGGGAGTGGAGGGCTGCAGGGAGCCGGGGGTCACCGAGGCGCTGAGGGGAACAA
>NW_010536187.1:822-5699 GCF_000687285.1 Phaethon lepturus | reverse complement strand
CTAGTGATTCTGTGATTCTGTGATTCTGTTACGTGAAACATATTGGTTATATGTTATATATATGGTTATATATATATGAAACATATGGTTATTGGTGAAAGACACCAATAACCATGAAACTTTATAGTACTATCTAATACATTAAACACTCTGAGACTTAACATGGACGTGATGAAAGACACCCTACTGTTAAGGGTGTTCTGTGTTTTTCACTTAAAATGGGATGATTATTATAAAGAACAGTCTGTCTCCTGTTGGAAGTTGAAGAGTAATTCCAACTGAAAACTTAGTAAATAACTAAGAGGCAAATGCATGGGATTTGTATGTAACTTAAAAATAATGTAACCTCCCTAACAAACCCTTCTGGAAATAAAATCAGCAAACCAGAAAGTTTTGCAGATTAGATAAAAGCATACGTTTACCTGCTAGTAGATAGATCTAACTGAATTTGAAGTTTAAACTACTTTTAAAAATCATTTGGATCTTAGTTATATTTCATAACCGCTTGTTTTATCTTAATAATAACAATACCTAAAACATAGCCTATAGAAAATCTCAGAAGACAGACTATTTGTTCCCTCTTAATGATTTGTATTACAAATAAAGGACACAATTCAAGTACAAAATGTCATCTTAAAGAGAATAAAACTACAGTTAACCCAAAGTCCAGCCAACCTCTTTCCCCACCTTAAAAATTGTGTCTTAAAAGGAAATATATACCTTCAGGCTATAAAATTTATGATTTCCTTTCTCCTCTCTGTATTAAGATGTATAATTCAAGATTTACTGGATATTTACCTTCTTTGTGCAGGAAACATACCAGAGGCAGATGCCCGAGCAGCCACCTGCTGAGTAGCAACAAGGGCAGCAGAGGTCAGTCCTCAAGAAAAGAAGAAACAAAAGAACGTGGATGTACTTCTGGTTTTAATGGATTTTTGTGGTCAGAGAAATGGTAGGAAGAGTCTCTAATGCAAACAAATAAAAAACCCCTACCATCAGAAAATGGCTTTTAATACTACACAAACAGCACGTTTCAGGCAATAGTATTGACAGTCTGCCCAGCATGACCAATATGCCTTCATATAGTAAACTGACTTCTTGATAGGTATTTTACAAGAATATACAGCATTTCAACTTACTGTATTCCTTTCCAAGTATTGCACCGCATGATGCTAAATGGTTTCTATACATTTCTGAATGGGAAGCTCAGTAGAAATAATAAGTAACAGGAAACAACAGGAATCAAAAGTCACAGTGAATTACAGAAACAACACGCTAGCTGCTCAGAATACAATACAATACAATTTTTTTATAAAAATGTATCATTTCTACAGTTTTCCTACTGAACAAGAATAATGCATCCCATAAGTCATGTGGAATTACTGAATCAAAATGAGACATTTCAAGACTTTTACACAGGAAAAATAACCATGAAGGGACTGAGTGAGCATAATGAATTTATGTCATTTTAGCTACCAACTGTGATAGCTTGTACTTTGCTGTATGGGAGCAAATCTTCTTTTAATTCCCCTAGAATCCAGGGTTAGAGAAAAACAGTCAAAGACTGGTATAAAACCTAGGGAGAATGAATCATGTGTTACTGTGCTGCTTTTTCCCTGACTGCAACTTTGTGCACTGCATTTGCCAAAATGCAAAGGATTCTTTTTCAGATGCTCCAACAGTAATGAATTCAAACCCTTGTGACTGCAATGCCTTGTATGTAAAATAAGTTCAGTATAAAAAGCTTTTGTCTGTGCTACACTTCTTTCATTGCTTACACAACCCTAATTATATAAAAATGGATTTTTTTTGTTTGGGTTTTTTTTTGCCACCTTTCAAGCAGTTAATGCCAGTTTGCAGTAGGATTCAAAACATTCATGTGAATAACAGCCTAACTGGTAAATCCTTAATAATGCTCTGACAACCAGTTTTGGAAACAAAACTTGCTATTTCTCAGGCCTGAAGATATTTATTTGATGTTTTTCCCTGCTGTGAATTTTCAAGCCTTCTTCCTAAATATAAAGCACTTTTTGACTTAACAGAGGGATCTCTATTCAAAACGCTTCATGTATATATGACTTGCAATGTCAAGGTAACAACTTCACAAGGCAAGCTAATCCCACCATTAGAAACCTTCTGCTCACCTTGAAATGGGTCATATCGACCAGGTATAAGTGGGTAACCCATTCCAACATGTGTGTGATGGTGTGTATGGAGATGACTGACTAAAAGGAGAATGATGGTCTTGTTCCCTCTCTGCTTCCCGTTCACACTCAGCTGCAGATTTTTCCACAGGCTGACAATAAAAAGGTGAAAGAAAACTGATGTGAGAATTTTAAAAGGGAGGGAATCACAAAAAAAAATCCACTTACTAATATTACCCTGCAACGACCTTTCAAATTCAAATAATGAAGCTGATTTCTTCTGATGAAGAAATCTCTCTACTGGAGATTTGCACTTGATCTTAGCCTAAAGCTGGTGTATCTGGTTAATGGAAGATTTTCAAGTCACAGAGATTTTGAGGTGACACACTGCAGCATGAAGCCATCATGCTGACCACTAGTTTCGGGTTCTCTTAAGCCTGGCTGACTTGCAAATGCCTGAACAACCTATCTGAGCTGTTAGGAGCTGATGTAAATTAGTTCTCAGCCTTCTTTAATGCATTCTGGGGATCAAGCCTGCCTGAGCAGCAAGAAAAAAAATTCTTTTAAAAATAGAATCAAGTCAGTGACTTGCTCACAATGAAAACCAGAACCAACCTACCTGAATGGAGAACAACAGTGTTTGCTCCAACATGGAAATTTCAGAGATTTCCATGGAAATCTTCAGAAACAAATGCTTTTCAGAAACAGAGGTTATCTGCTTTTCGGAAGGTATGGATGGCTTCATGGCAAATATACTGAGGGGATATTGCCAAATCTCACAGCCCAGCTTTTTATTTCATCATCTGTTTACAAACAGGAGCTTTCTGTTTAAGTGCAACTCTGCACCAATGGGTATTTCTGAATATAGTTTTCTATATGAGTCCATTCATTCAAGTTAAGACTGAGCACAGGACTCTTTTTTATGTGTCACTTCCAATTTATGCCAAGAAAGCGTCCTGACTTCATATTACTTTTATTTTAAACAGCAGTATAAAGAAGCATTATGCATTCATAGCTTGATGCTAGACTGTGTGTGCTTCTTAAAATGATGTTCTCTACCCCTCCCCAAATGTACTGCTCTTCAGTAACAATAGATGAAGCCTTACAATGGGGGACTTGCTGCAATATTGGTTGGCATGCTGCTGGAGCAAATCCAGTGCTTTGGACTCAGTGGTTGATTTCACATTGATGCTCGGACTGGTATTGACTTTCTCTGCCTCTTCTCTCCCTGCTATCTTCCCATAAACACGATAATGAAATCCTGGAGTGAGATAGGTCCCTGCAGGTAAACAATAAATGCCACATCAAGTTACTGTTTTTACAGTTTGGTTATATCAAGGTAGGAGGATGGGATGCCAGGACAGAGGGCAACATCAAAAAGGATCATGTGATTATCAAATTGCATCTATTTTTTTTCACCTAATTTGCTCTGGTGAATGAAGGCTATAGAGGGCTGAGCTCATAGCCATTTTAGACATTTATGGGTTCTCTTTAAGTGAAAGGAATAATAGTTATAATGGTTGTGACAGTAAGTGCTTAGAATATTTTTCTAGGCAATAAACTATCTGTCAGTCTAACAGCAATAGCAGACTGTCAAGGGTTGAGGAAACTGTAACTGGGAACTCTGACAGTTCATAAAAGGAACATCCAAATACAGAATGGGTTTCATCTATGGAACTTTTCCTAGCACAAGCAAAACAAAGCTGCTAACAGAAATATTAAAATGCAGGCTTTACTGCACTTTGAGCGTGTAAACCTTTACTAGTGTGCAAGGCAAGTTTCAGAATACATACCAGGATAGCTGTGCATTAGGACAGGAGAGACTGCATGATAGGCTGGATGGTTGGGATCGTACATCTGTGGATAAAGATAAGCATGCAAGTATTGGATATATGACTGATGCTGACTCATTGGTGAGGAAACTGCCACTCTAGCACCCTGAGAGTCCTTCCAATTTACAGAAGTCTTTCGATCATCGTTTTTTATCTTGCTCTCATCCACTGATTGAGAATCAGAACGCTTGAACTCTTTAGGCTCCTCTTTAATGCTTGCTAATAAGACAGGAAGGTTAGGCTGGGAACTTTCCTTGTTAGGTGTTTTTCTAGGGATATCTTTTAACTTTTTCTCACGATCAAGTTCTGATTTTTGCTGATCGAGGTCTTTGGGATGATAAACATAATGATGCCATGTTCGTGAATCTGAGTCCTAATATGGAGCAGAAAAAATTTTTTTCTCAACTTCAATGTTGAAATGAGATTATTATTGATATTTCCAATATTTCAGTTAATGTATTTTTAATAGCTGGTTTAATAACATATCTGCATTACATGATAGAGAGGTTTGCTTGCTGCACAGTGCCTTGAGCTCCAAGTCAAACCAATATTCCCATGAAAGAGCAAAAGACTATTATCAATATTTAATTCAATTGCTTCATCTTATATCCTCCTTCATGCCTTTAACTAGCTTAATCATGAAATACATATGCATTGTATCAAAGTTCTCAGACCATACTATATATAAAATATAAATAATATAATGGTTAATATAAACCCACAGAGAGATTTTCCCACTAGAGAGCAAAAAATATCTGTCAACCACAAAACTAAAGCTGCCTAATAATATGTCGGAGCACTTAGATTACCTGAAACAATGAACCTGAAAAGCTGATCTAGCTGGAAAGATGATTATGCTGCCTCTGATATTACAAACACTCATGAACCAGTGGAAGTCAGA
>NW_010536187.1:0-789 GCF_000687285.1 Phaethon lepturus | reverse complement strand
CTTCAGCTGACAGTCACTCTTATTTTAAGTTTGTAAAATTACACACATATAAGTATTTACAGGATCAGGACCACAAGGTTTAAAGAACATGTACAGGATATCACAAATACATTTTTGCATAATATATTATGTAGAGCTGTTAATAAGTATGTTCTAGAAGTAAGTAGGGGAGTTCTTTGCAAGACTACATCAAATCAGTACTGAACAATAACAGGAAATTTTTCTTTTAAATACAAGATATGCAAGAGCTAACTGTAAACATTGTCTCAGATATACATTCATGGCACATGCAACAGAAACATAAGCACAGAACTAGAAGCTTGGATAGTCTGGTTCAAATACTCATTTTAATCAGCAGAAATCTTCTTCTCATGCCCATACCATCCCATTTCCTTTATAGCTCCCTAAATCCTATTCACCTGACCCCACTGTACCTTGAAAGACAGCCCATTAGGGTGAAGTCTGGGATGTACCATATACCAGAACATGAAAGCATTCAACACTGAGGCTCTGGTTCAGAGCATAGAGACAGTAACATTGCCTCGAATGAAAGCAATCTGACATCTAGTAAGGTCAGCCTGACACTAGATGAAATTTAAGTTCTATTTAAGTCGGTGACAAAACTATACTGATGTCAGTGGAGAGATGATTTCATCCATTGTATAGGTGTGCTGGCTGCGGTTAAACCACAACAATAGGTCTGTAGGGGTTTGGGGTTGGCTGAGGAGGGAAGGGGAACTTAACTATTTGTTGTGGTCTAACCCCAGCCAGCAAATAAGCACCACACAG
>NW_010536186.1:0-1571 GCF_000687285.1 Phaethon lepturus | reverse complement strand
GTAAAGCTCCAGCCGAGATGTATCGCCTCTAATTACAATTATCAGTCCCAGACCATCTGGTTCCCCCACACACCCCCAGGTCTGGGGCCGCCCTTCCCGCTGCTGCTGGGAGCGGCCGAGCCGGTCCCGTGCCGAGCAGCTGCCCCTCCGCGGGGGGGACAGTGGCCCCGGGCAGCTGTTTCGGGTGTCTGTACGCAGCAAAGTGTAAGTAAGGCTGTTATTACATGTTGCGGCTGGAGCGTTATGCTTAGTAGAGTCAATATGTTTTAACAAAATTGATTCTTTGTGGAATGACGTTGGGGCGGGGGGGTGTGGGGTGTGTGCATGTGTGCATGTGTGTCTTTTGGGGGGAAACGGATGTGCTTCATCCTGCACTTTCTGATGGTTGGTTGAATGTAGCTGCTAATGCAGATCTTGCACACAGATGGGGACTTTGAGTTCTTATTTGGTTCCTCTCTACTATTTCCTTTCTCTGCTATGATACTCACACGCGAATGTCTAGAAACCCCTTCTATGCAGCTAGAAGTGGGCTGTTTCGCTGCCTCGGTGCCCGGCCACTGCAGGTGACTGTAGCTGTAGTCATGTGTGTGAGCAAAGCGTTTGTACGTAGACTTGTGACTGCGGATGTGTGCTTGGGCTTCTTTACTGTCCTGTCTCTCTTTTTCTCTTGGTGTAGAATAAGAGAAGAAAAACAGGGTGATTACTTTGCTGTAAAACTTTGGAAAACACCTGAAAGGGTGCTGCGCCTGTATTGTGTGTGCTGTGCCGCTGCTCCTGTGAGGCGCGCTTCAATCTCTGTCAACCGCAGGGTATTTGTGGAAGGAAATATAAATATAAACTTTAGTTTCTGTAGCTGGTGAAAAGAAGAACAAAAAGAAAAAAAAAGAAAAGTCTGTGTCTCCAGCACAGACTCCGTGCTCTGGGGGGGACGCGTGGGGTCAGAGCCATTCCCCCAAATCCTCCTGGATCCGAGTGATTCAGCTTTGTGCGAACAGGCAGAGCGTCTGGATTTCTGCCTGCTGAAATAAGTCCTCATTTTTCACATCTAAAGTGCCTGCGCCTCAACCTGCATCATTGTGAGAATTAGCTTAAATAATTTTAAGCTTTCTTCAGTTATGTCCCGCTATCTCAGCTACATTTTTGGGTGCTGAACAGCTCAGCTTATCGGGAGCTGAGAGTGTTCTGATATATTAAGGGCTTTCTTTGCCGTGTTAAAAACATGGAATATATTTGAATACAGTATTAAAAAAAACACTACATTTTTTTGCCTTTAAAGGCAAGGTGTGCTTGGTTTGTTTCAGAAAGCTGATAGGTATGAGGGGCCAGACTGGCAGCTGAGACAGACACAGGAATAACTGTTCTACTGAACGCAATTTTACTCACTATTAAGATCGCAAACTTCATCCCGGCAATCGATAAGGGACACCGGTGAGCTTACGCAGCTTTCCACAGAAAACTCTAAGGGTGACGTCTAGATTTCCGACCGGAGCAGCTGGTGAGAGTACGGCACGTCGCGGAGTATTCCCACCTCGCTGCGCGCCGCGGCGGCCGCGGAGAGGCGGACGGGCCGA
>NW_010536185.1:269-14767 GCF_000687285.1 Phaethon lepturus | reverse complement strand
AGTAACAGCAGCGCGCAGCTGTTAGGCCCAGAAAGTAATGGAGCCAAAGGGGAAGGGGCACTGGAGGTGAAAAACAGCCGAGAGATTACAGGATGAAGTTGTCCCATAGAGCATTTTGTACCCATAGCGGGCAGAAGATTTGGTTCTTACCGTGGGTACAGTGCTCCTTTAGTTTCAGTATTTAAAATGCTGATATCTGAATCTTGGGACCTGCTTGGAGGAGTCAGCACCCTGTTCTGATAGCAAATGGCTGAAGTTCACACTGCCTGCAACAAGGCACAGGGCCTTCTCCAGCACAGGCTTCAAACTGACAAATGCTGGGTTTGTGGGGCTGGCCAGTGACTGATAGGAAGGGAGATGCACTTACTCCCACCGGGTAAACGTGCTCACGTGACAATTCACCACTACACTCAGATTCAGATTAAAGAGAAGCAATATAGTTAAACTTACCTGGAAAAGCATTATTTTGGTGTTGACACATAGGCTACGACAACAAGGAAAAATTTTTTCCAGTAGCTTCAGGGCTAAAAAAATCCCACCATTGTCACCTACCTGCCAGCTGAGAGGTTATCTACAACTGATGTTGAAAGTGTTGCTACTTTTCTGCTCTCTTCCTATAGAGAAGAAAGTTTACTTCTGTGGAAAATATTGAAAAGCTTATGCCAGCCTAAGACATGCAGAGGCCAATAAGGTCTACCAGCAGGCCCTAATACACTACCATTCCCCACAGAGCTGAGCTCACCTACCCTACCTTCTTTCCAGCTTGTTTGGGGCCCAGTGAGCTACCAGTTGACATATCTGTATGCAGCTCCAGTCCCAACATGCAAAACTGCTTGGGGCCAAGCAGCTGACAAGAATAGCTAACAGCATGGTACTAGCACACAGTCAGTGTCATTTTCACATGAGCTGCAAAGAGCCCCTTGCATTTGGGCTCTTTCTAGAAGAGGTATACAGTCCCAAATGAATAGGTTCTGACTGGAATGGGTTTCCTTTCCTTCTCTGGTTCTGAAACATCTACTAAAGCCTTCCAGCAACTTCAACAGCATTCAGCCTTTGTTATGAAAAGGGTTAAAAGTCTATTTCTCTTCCCTTAAGAAAGATTAAGCCACTGTTCACCAAATGTTGTTGGCAGAAGGACTTCTGGCATTCTGGATTTAGAATGGTCCGCACTAAAACAAAGTTTAGCTCACTACAGGGGCAAAGTGACCTAGCTGCTCATTGGATTTGTTTGAATTTTTATTTTTGGCAACACTTTCCATAATGGATAAAGTCTCTGGCCTAAATCATTTAGCTATGTTGTTGTTCTTGCAGAAGTATATTTGCTCACTGCAGTAAGTGAAAAGTATAAACAAAGTACTAAAATAGCAGTTTTCTACAAAAAAGGCATTTCCAAACACTTCATAACTCCCTTTCAGCTAAAGGGAAGTTGTGGATCAAACTTGTGCAGTCTGAAAAAATAGGTTTAACTTATGAACCATAAACTTTGTTCATAGTATGAGTTTAATAAGGTTTTCCTGTGCTAGTGATACATTTAAAGTGTAAATGCTGGGATTTTTTAAACATATCATTTATTTGATATAATGTTGCTAGTATTCTGCTTAAGAAACCAGAGCTGCGTCATTGTAGACTTCAATTGAGAAAGGTTAAACTGATATGAAGTGTCCCTAAGAGCAATGACAAGTTAGCTGAAATCAGCCATTGTGTTTCTGCCTTAATGGGTTTCAGCCCAGAGTAGGAATGTTTGCAAACTTGTTTGCTTTTAGCAAAATGAAGACTCTAAGTGTTCACACAATGACAAGGACTGACTTCCTCTAAGGAGTCATTACATTTGCTTTGGATACCCTGTGTACTTGGCTAGAAGTGAGAGTTGCTGTAATGGGAACGTCAGAATTATCTCTGGCTGCCATTTCCTCAAGTATTACTGTTTTTAGGAGTTTCCCCCTGTGGTTTTCCTCACTGGGAGTTATTTGCAGCAAGAAGCATCCCATCCAGTGCCTGCCTTGGCATGACATAAGCAGTTTAAGATGGATGAAAGTGTTGGAGGAGAGAGACAGTGTGCTTTGTTTGGCCTCATCCTCTGCCCTTCACCCCTGTCCACTAGACTCTGTCTATTAATCTTGTATGGCTTCTGTTCATTAGATCTTCCTTTGAACACTGTTGGGTAAATTAACTCTGGGAATTAGCATTTAGTATCATATTTATGGTTCAGTTGGAGTGCTGTTTTCCATCATACAAAGGTATCCCTTTTGAGGGGAGAAGGGTGAGGACTATTTGTTTCATTTTCAGTAGAAGCAGTTTTGATGGATTAGTTCAGCACCAGTTTATGCATTAGTGTAGCTTCAAAGTACTAAGAGCAAAAGCTTTAACACATGCCTTTACTACTATAGGTCTGTAGCTAACAGAAATTAGTTCAGTTTTCCTAGCACTGAGAAAACAAGCATTAAATCTTGCTCTCTATACACCTATGAGTATGGAGTCATACTGAGTTGTAGAAGGAGCAGTATATATTACACATATCAAGTAACCTGCTCAAGGCTGAGGAATGTTTTTAGAACAAAGTACTTCCCATTTCATTGTTACTCACTGCAGAGGTGCAGAGTCTTCCAAATAACACAAAATGGTATTTAAAAGGTATTTTAGGAAGAAATAACTAGAGGTAGAGTTACAGTGAGGTAGGATAGAGAACAGCAGTACAGTACATTATTTATCAGCTATTGAAGCATTGCCTTCCCACTTCCCTGTAGCAGAGATCTCAGTTTTCAGCTTTTGTATTGTATTTTTAGAGAAGAGCTCCAGCTAGCATTTTAAACATTTTTTGATACTCACCAAGAGAGATAACTTTTAGATATTTTGACAATTGGCATTTAAACTAGCATCCAATGGCCGTTATAAGTTTCATTACTAATGTAAAGCTTCCTTTATGTCCTTCAAATGGTACTCAGCTTGGGAGAGAACTTAGAGGTACACCATAAACGAAAAATAGTTTCCAGGCTTCAGGAATGGGAAGAGTAATGAACTTCTCTTACTTATAGTAGCTTACTACCTGACATTGGCTATTAGTTATTCAGCTTTTGAAATTGATTATCAAATCTAATCATTCTATCACCTTAGCCATCTGCAGCAACAGGTTGGGGTTGTCTTTAAGTAGAGAATACCATTTTTGTATATTTAATGGCTAGAAATAACTACTGAGCTTTATTGCACCATTTTCACTACTCTCCCAGACACCTAGCCTTTCTAGAGAAAATGTCCTATTTATTTTTACAGAGAAATATTTCATCATGCTTCCGGGACCGAAGCAAATGCATCCACCCATGACACCATATCTATAATGGCACTGCAGCACATACTCTTACCACATAGTACAGGTCTACATTGCATGCAGGAGTTTATTCCAATTCTGCAAATGGCCACAGTCTCACATCTGCACAGATAAAACTAACATCTCTACTGTTTTCCCTTGGTTTTAGACAGCTTCCCCTGCTAATATGTTCAATGTATGAAATGTGCATGCATGTTAACAGTTACCTGTTAACAATAGTCTTTTCTTTTGCAATTGGGAAGGACTCCAGGTAGTGTCAAAGCAAAGTTTAAAGAGTTTAAGACTGCCAAGCATAAGACGGTAGAGTAATTTTTTCATCATCTGATTACTGAACTGAAGGTTACTTCAGACTTAGAGCACTCAGCTTTTTCTGAGCAATTATACTAGCAGCAAGACTCCTATTATTACAAGACTTAGTCTTTATTCTTATTCAGTTTAGCACACTTCTAATGCAGGCAAGAGGTATTTTCAATTCTCTTCATACTTGTTTTCAAGCAGGTTTTATTTAGAGTGCATTTATCATTGCAGTAATGTAGTGATTAGGGATTTCTGCTTATTGCAGTCACCAAGGGACCAGAATGGTCTTTTTTCTTTCACTTAGGACTTTTCCTAATGAAATCATGAGTTCAGGTTATAACTAAAGCTTAAGTTGCATAATCATGGATACTGATTTCTGTGGTTTTTTTAAAGCTTGCAATTGAGAAATAGGAAGCTAGTTTAACTGTTACTGACTTGGAAGGAAAATTCTGATGAGTAAGAACTTATACAACATTCCTAGTAGGGGAGAGTATAAACATTTACTGGGAGCTTGTCTTGGCCTGTAAAGCAATGGTAATTATAATAGCTTCTCAGGTTAAGTATAGAAGCAGGGCTTTATGCATTAGTACACTGTGAAAGATGGGGTATTCTCGCTTCTGTCATGCAATCATCTGTACTGATGAGTAGGTTGTAAGAAGTACTTTGGGTAAAAGCTGCATAAAAAGTATTTAACGGTTACGTGGTGGCTGTTACCATGCATTATTACATACATAAGGTTGCTGTTGATCAAGCTGTAGATTTGGTTTATTGAACAAAAGCAGCCACTAGTCTATGCAGCTGCATTACAAAGTGTTTAGGAGTCCCCTGTTCTTTTCACTGCAAATCAGGACTTCAGATGAAGTCTGCGTTTGTTACATCAGCTAGGGGGAAAATACTGATGAGGCATATACTGCTCTTCCAAGACTTGTGGTGCTCACTGTTCATAACTAGCATGTCCTAGAACACTCAAGGTAACTTTATCACCCCTTGTTTGTATTATGCATGCTTTTTACCAGAGAGTGCACCTACAGCAGCTGCTAGCAGTGCTGAGCCTTACTCTAATATAAATCCAAGTCAGCAGCACTTTTGCAATAGAATTTTTATTCTTTGGCAAGTTGTTCAGTGAGCCTGTATAGAGATTGGGAATCTGTTCAAGAAAAGCGTCTTTAGGCAGTGCAAGATTTTAGAGACCAATATTTTGGAATCAGGTCTACATAAAAGAAGCTAGAGTGTTGAGTTAACAAAGCTAAAACAGAACATACAGTCTGAAATCACTTCGAATGCAAAAAAAATCCTTTCCTTGAATCATTGCTGCCGCAAAGCAAGTATAGATTTATTGTAACTAAAGGTTACTGTACCACTTCAGAAAGTTAGTACTTTATACTTTGCCAAAGCCTAATAACTTACATTTTTCCTATCTTTTTCAGATGGAACAGATAAAGAGGGCAAATAAACTGTTCACAAATGACTGTATATTTCTGAGGAAAACCCTGAATATTCCTGTTATATCAGAGAAACCATTACTGTTCAATGGACTTAATTCACTGGAATCTCCCGAGAATGAAACTGTTGACAGCTCCCCTCCTTGTGATGAAGGACTAGTGACAGTTCAGGAAGAAAGTAGTTCTTCTCCCAGTCCTCAAGAGTCTGACAGTCAGCCCACTGCACCAGAAGAACTATCTGCCAAAGATTTCCTACAGAGATTGGACTTGCAGATTAAGTTATCCAAACAAGCAGCCAGAAAACTAAAAGATGACAATGTCAGGTAAATGCCGCTTTTAGTATTAAGCGTGTTAATCTCATCCTGGAGGCTTTTTAGTCTAAGCTCAACCCTCTTTGTGGGATATCTCCAACAGCATCTGTAGTTTTAATTTGTCAACAGCAAGTCTATGCTATTATCATGCACCAGATACATTCAGAGCACATCATTAGCAGATGCCTTGATATGGCAGGTATAAAGGCTGCCTCACAATACATTGTTTATGGAATAGCAATAATATTCCATGAAAGCTAAAAGGCCAGTATTCTCCAAGATGTCATGCTGTGTAAGCAAGAAATTATTTAAGCAAACCCATAATTTTCAGTAGAGTACTAAGCCAAGGCCTATGGGGAAGCTGACTGCATATAGCAAGGCATGATTGCATTTTTCTTCTGTCCCAAATTGCCTCATAATTGCCACTTCAGTTAAACTATCCTATCTCCTTTCCCTATACAGTCCCTCCCTTTGTGGATCCACCTATGGAGACAACTGATCTTTTCTTCAGTATTTCTTCTACAGCCAGGAACTCCCACACACTTTACTCACAGAAAAAGCAGTACCTTTTGACCCCTCTGCCACAGTGATTATCCCCTCACATGTGTAGGCATCCCATGGAGAGTACAGAAAGACTTAGAGCAAGAATGGTCTTCAGTAGTGTTCGTTTTCCCATATCCTTGGGACAAGCTTCTTCAGCTTGTTCACAAGCATTCTCTTGGGCTGGTTATCTGGCTGGTTTATCATCTGCAAAAATTGCCTCAGTGAGTGATGCCAAGGTGACCTGTCTCATGACAATAAAAGGTATGACTGCAGGGGACTGATTTTGCTTCTCTTACCAGAGCGCCTGGGAGAGGTCATACCTGCAGATACATACCTTGCTTTTGCAAATGCCTTTAATGCAAAACTTCTGACATCATCGTGGTTCACTTCACATACTCTGATTTTGAGTGCAAGCAGTATACTTCTCATGTTAAGACAAAAGTAACCTTTTAGGACCAAGTCTGTTGGGCAGAGTCCCATCATTTCTTTAAGAAGTTAAGAGATTATGTCAACAACTTAAAAACTTCATTCACTAGACAAAAGTTTGAGGGGGAGCAGTATATTGCATTTAGCAATTGGACAAGACTCATTTGAAGAAATATCCCATAAGTCAGCTTAAGGTAATTCATTACCTACTGCACTCCACATAAAACTCTCCACTGCCAGAAGGACACTGGTTTAGAGTTACAGTCTCAGGGAAGGCTGAAACACTTTCACATCTGTTAACATACTTGTCAATTATTTTCTTTTGAATTGATTACATGAAAGAGGAAAAATAGCTGCTGGAACTCAGATCCTTCTCTATTCAAACTCATTCACTTGCATTGTTGTATTTGAAACAATGTAGAGCATCTATCAAAATGTGCCAGTGCTGACTCTCAGATCATTAGACATATGTATCTGACACAGATTAGAGTAGGTGTTGACCCAGCAGTTAAGCTGGGTGGCAGGAAACCCACAGTTCCTGCCAGAGGAAGGCAATTATTTTACCATCTTTTCAACAAAATAACATGCTAACTTACAGAAGGAAATTCACTTAGACCTTGTTGCATCATGAGCAGAGCCAATACAGCAAGAGTGACACCACATAAATAGTACAGTACTACTACTAATACCCATTTCCTATATTGCTATATTGCTTAAGTTACAACTTGGGAAATGAGGGCCTGGTACCAAATTTCCTCCCAAGAAATAATGGCTACAGGAGGATGAATTGCTTTCCCACCTCCTGTTGATATTTAGCAGGTAATTTTGTTAATTGTGCATAGAGCACAGATTTTTATTGGTCATGATGCTACAGGAAGCTTGAAGTACAGCGCCGCAGGCTATCTGCTGAGCAGGATGTTATCCAAAGCTTCTGAAGAGCAAAGTTTCCTGTATGTCTGATAAAGTCTTCATAATGTCACCTTCCACCTCACCACCTCTGGCCTTCAGTCATGGCTCACAAAAGCCATCCTTGCCTTATCTTCTCCAGTTGTGTTCACCCCTTTATAGTCTGACAGACAGGAAGTGCCAGAGGACCAAAGTGAACCTTCACAGAGAGTTTGCTGAATGTTTACTCCTTGCAGAACGCAGGAGTAGAGGGAGACCACTGCCAAAAACCCTGGAGATATTTTCAGCTGTGAACTATCAATGCTACTTCTGGGCCCACACTGTAAGGTGGCAACATCCCTTACTCTACTCCAGCAGCTCCTCAGGGGGCACCAGTTCACCCTCCTGCCTATACCTTTCTTGTCCCTTGCTTAGAGCAGGAGGCCTTGAAAATTGGACAGCCATCATGATAGTAAACCAGCTTCTTGAATATGCTCATTTTCAGTTCTTAGAGTGAAAGCCATTTATGAAATTAGGACTGCTGTTCCCAGCTACTCTGGCCTCCCCTATTCAGATTCAGAATGTGACATGCACCAACACCGCAGTGTACTTAAGTGCCTGTTTGAGTGTAAGAAAGGAGCACCTAGAGTTACAGCTACTACCACCAAAAGGGACACTGGAACTAAGAAAACTGCAAGTAGAAGCAGACTGTCAGTTCCAGAACTTGAAGAGTCATTACTTCCCACCATACCTGTGAGCCTGATTTGACAGATGCAGAACATCACAGCATCTCTTAAATCGCAACTTTAGACTCCATTGAAGTTGCTAAGAATGCACACACATGCACTGATTCTGATCAAACTGTACAGGAAGTTTCATAGAAACTGCCTCATGCTACAAAGACAGCTTAAGGTGAATTAAATTGTTTAATCATAACTCTTGAAGTTACCCCTTTAAGTGCTCTCAGGGGAATAAAGTATATTAATATTTGAAGTCAGCTTCTTCGCAACTAAAACCTCTTGCTATTAGGTTAAAAAAATTGAGGAGCACACAGGTGCAGATTTAGACTAGATACTAAACTTTAATAGCTGTGTAAGAAGATGAGCATTAAAGAGTAGAGAATGTGATCCACTCAGTTTGTGCCAGCTGCCTTTCACTATTAGATTTTATGTAAGTATATGGCTAGATCTGCATATAATACTACTTTTACTAGAGAGTTTCACTGAGCAAGAAGCTGCTGGTTAATGAATGCCCCAGTCAGGCATATTTACCCAAGATGCAGCTCTGGGTGAGCAGCTGAAGGCAATAAGACTTGTTTGTTTACCACAATATTTTAATAATAGGCCAAAAGAAATGCAAAAGTGTTAATATAGTTGCATATGTCGCTATCTCATGTATTTGCATGTTAGGGAAGAATACCTACCCATTATTAGTTTTATCCACACATGGAAGAAAAGCAAGTTGTAGTAGCTTGAAAAAAATATGGTAGTGCTTTATCTCGACCGAAATGCTGTTACGCATGTTTCAGGATGCCAAAACTGAAATTAGGTTTAGTGATTCTTTTCGTATCAGATAGTTGAACACCAGATGTCTAACGCAAGGTCTTTATAGTGTCCTTAATATTTTATGGAAGTACTGTGGTAGAGTAGAACACTAGGGCTGTATACTGCGCTTCTGGGGCAGGTTACATCTTTCTGCATTTGCCGTTTAGTTGACTCCTTTTGAAAACCTTGTAGCTGAACAGAGCCACTGTAATCACTACTGCTTATAGGAGCCGATATAATTAACTGTTGTGCAGCACTGGAACAGAACGATGTATTGTCATTGCTCAGTTGCCTTGACCTGAACACAGGTAAAAGTAGGGTGTTGAAGCATTTGAAACTGATAACCGATTGAGTTAATTTTCCCCATAATTGTTCACCATCATTGGCTATCAGCTAAGAAAACAGATACCTCAAAGGTGGCTGCCTGTGGAGAATTCTGTTTTCAGACTTCCAAAAGCTATTAACTTACGAACTCAGACTGCTGCCATGTTTAATTGTGGATTCTAGAGGCATCCAAGCATTGGATTTGAGTTTACTTCTTCACGCTCAGGTGCGCTTTGTCTTACAGAAGTGATTATTAGCATTTTTTATTGTGACCTGATGCATACAATAGCTTGCAGTATATGTCTTTCAGCTCCTGTAACCTGCTGGGCAAAGTGGCAACAGTAAACAGGGAGAGACAGCAGTATGAAGCACTGCAATGCTGTGCTGTTCCTTTCCCTGAAGGAAAATGTTGCAGTGACTTACTACTTTGCTATTTTAAGCATCTTAAAAATGAAGAAAACTGGTCATTAAACATACACACACTGACATGTTGTTGCTTGTGGGCCATGGACCAGAACTACTACTATGTAATTTTATTCTGTGTAAAGCTTGGCTTGTTTTGAAGCCGTAAGAACAGACTTGTACTTGCTATGTACAGTTCTGAGGATCTACATTAGTAATATTTCCTGGCCATTACCTTGGTTTGGAGTAGTGTGTTGTAGATGTCATCACATAACCTAGTTCTGCAGCCTGGGACAGAAGGTTAGAAGCTGTTCTTGCCAACCCTTACTGCCAACTACAGCATGCCTGAGCCTTGGTCAGAATTCTATTCTGCACATTATAGCCAGTCACTGCTTTGCTTACCTTTGAGCATAATGGTGCTACTATTCAACCTACTACATGGTTCTTATGTCCCTGCCACATACAGAAACCCTCCAAAGCTGGCTGTGACTCCAGTGCCAGTCTTCTATGGACAATTGCCAAGTAGAAGCCCATAGCCCAAGTGCGTATTTCACAAGAGAAGCAGAGATGAAGAGCTTAGACTAGCTGTTTTGCTGCTTTGATGTCTGAAGACCTACTAATGTGACATCACTATTTCAACTCTTCAGTTCTCCGTATTCACCCCTACTACCCACTATAATGAGGTGCAGCTAATTTCAGTCCAATGTTCAGCTGTTGCCATGTCATGATGGATGTTCTTCCTATATTAAGGCTTTCAAAAACAAAGACTGAAAGGCCAATTCTGACAGCCTCCAGTTAGAAGGAAGGTCTCTTTGCTGTAACTCTGCCACATTTTGTTCTCCTAAAAGGGGAACATAACAGCAAAGTAATTTTCAGTGTACAGCATAGAAAGTAAGCTTCTCCCCTGCTGGACAGTCTGAGCTCTGAAAAAATACAGTTCTCCTTCATACATACAAACTAGCAGGAGGTTGCTATTTGCAACTATGTTCTGGGCATACATGGCTGGAAACCTATTGCCCCAGAAGGGCATATAGCAGAGCATCAGAATATACTTTTTGAAAAGTTTAGCTTCAGCCTGGTAGTTATGGTTGAATTTTACAGTCCTGTAGTCTAGTCTTACAAGCTTGGTATGTTGATAGATTTCAGTTTTGAGAAGAATTTTTAAATGTATTGTCTTGAGACAATTTATAGATGAAAAAGTGCTTCAGTGCTTATTCACCTAAACATGAATTGTTTGCTTCCTTACTTTACTGTCTTGCCAGGTATTATGAACAGCATCTGCTAATTGTAGTATTCAGTGTCACTTTTGCAATGCAGAATTCATGATACAAGGAAAGATATACTTAAATATAGACATATCATCTGTATCTTAAGTATCATGCTTGGTACTGTGCCTGTAGCATCACTAATGTAAATAGATGTAGTATTTCTAAGAAAAGCTAAAACCTGTTTTCAGTACTACTGTAACCACACATCCCTGCAATAACTACCAGTTTCATCTAAACCCTGTTTTTCTGAGGTTTCTTTTTTTTTTTGACAAGATTGTTTCAAGGCAAAAGCAATATCATGTCTTTGGCTTAAGTTGACAGTTTTGCTAGACTACCCAAGAACAGGTAACAGCTGGGAAAATGAGTGCAAGTTACTCAGCTGCTTGGTTAGTTTGTAGGGTTCTTTCCTCTGATTCTATTCTGGTTATATGAAATTCAAATTGTAGATAAATAATCACGTTTAGAAGTTAATAGGAAGAAATCTGCATGATTGGGATTTGGAATACTATTGAAATACATAGTTTTTACCTTATACCATTATGTATTATGACTTAGACTATTTGAATAACTGTACCTTTGTATGGAGGCACATACAGTATTAAAAGTAACTGGAAATCCTTTGAAGCTTGCAGTGTATCAACTGTTAAATCTTTCTGTTCTCACCAAAAAACTAAAATTGGCAGCAACTTTAAGAATAGGCTCTCAGGAATATAATATTGAAGCTACAGTTGTAGAAAAAGAAGATCTTTGGAGAACGTCACATGCTTGAATTAGTACTGGATTGCTGCACTGCAATAGGTTTACATAACCACTTTTTTATAAGGCAATATTGTCAAGTAAACAGTAGGCAGCCTGCTTTTTCCTGAGGATTTTTTAAATACCAACACTACTTTGGTTTATCCAGTCATTGTATTAACAGTAGCACTTGTAGGCAGCTGTTTTCTCCTAAGGAAATCCAAGAGATCAGTGTTAATATTGATCAATGCACAGGAAGTATACATCAAGGACCCCACTCAAGGAATATCCTTGCAGTATCAAGACACAGATCCAGCCACAACTATGACAGACTGCTCCTGTTCTTATCTCATTTGGTCCATCTGCACCCCTGCCATTCAAAAGGCTGAAACAAACCTACAACCAAGCTTGCTTTCTTAAAATAATTAAAAGCAGCAATACTGGAACTCCAGCATGTCCTCCACTTGCATATTCTTCATAGTATTTCTAATTTGGCACTGTAGTGTCAAGAATAGTTCATTAAACTGTAAATACATTCTGATGTTGTTGTACTTAAACAGCTTTACCCGTTTTCAGCATTCTGCTCTTGGGACAACAAAACGAGAACTCCAGAGATGTATAATGACCAGTAGCATACATTCTGTGTGCAAATAGTATTCCTGCTAGGCAATGCCAGTCTTACCCATTTTGATCCATGAGGAAAACTGGTTATCTGCATTTGCATTGGTTTTACTGTTGAGACATGGTATGTTCCTGATCTGATGATTATGATCATTTTCTTTTTAGAGAGGAGGAGAATGAGGAAGGTCCCTATGCAACTTCTTCGTATCACCAGTAGAAGACAGATGGGATGGCCTGAAAACTTTCCATGAAATCAGTTCTTAAAGAACTAAATGGTCAATATAATTCAAAACCCAAGTCTTTTGGACTCATCATCTTGATGTGCTTAAAACAAGTCATGAATGGGTAATTGCACTGAAATTATGACCTCTTCTGCCTTCCATAGGTTAATGTCCTTATGCTCTATCAACAAAGGGTTTAAGCCTTCCAAAACTAGCAATGGCCTTTATACCCCTTCTGTGCAAACTGTAGCATGGTAGCAACAATATATCCTTGAGGTCACCTTTATGCAGGATGTTGATCTTTAGTAAAGATTTTGTAAATACTTGTTAAAGTGAAATTTGTTTTCAGTATTTAAAAATAAGTTTGCTTGTAAATGACAAACTATGAACATAATAGACATTTACTCATTCTGCAAACACAAGCAATTTTGCTGTGGAAGTTTTGTCTGCTTCAGGGCTGCAGAGCTTGCCTCTGAACTCTGTGTGTGTGTCTGTGTGTGGTTATGATGTATTGCTAGAAAGGGGAATTCAACTTGTTTTGATTAGTTAAAGCCTTTATGGTTAAACAACTATTTGCAAATTGGATTTCTGCTAAAAGGGAAGACTTAACAGCAAGAGATTTTTCTTTGTGAGATATGACATTGGAATATCAGATGTGTGTTCTGTGCAATTATATTTTGTGCGGTTTTAATTTAATAAATACAAAAATATCAATGTGTCTCTTCATAATGAAGTCAGCCTCGTTCTAGTCTGGTTTTTGAAGAATGGTTTGTTTAGTCACGTGAGCTATTAGATGATAATTTCAGGGCAAATAATGTCCTTTACCATATAGCTCACCCTCCTAAATGAGGCCTGTGAGAACTATTTGATCTAGTTGTGCAGTCAAGCAAACTGTATTAAGATTAATAGGAGCCACAGTGGTAAGCCTTCACTGTTCTGAGAAGAGGTGCCAGTATGCAAGTCTGCAGGTGGACTCCACCTGAAGTTCAGGAAGGCAGAGTGCAGACTGCATTCACTCTTTGCCCTGAAGTTAACATATTAGCAAGTTCTTGTCAAGCATCCTACAACTTTTCCTCAAGTATTCAATAAACTTCACAAAACTTTTGTCATTAAAGACTTGACAGATCCCCACTGTGACAGATGCTGTTTCCTATATATCAGCTTATTTATATAGTTTATTGCTACCTCAAAGCAAAGACTGTCTGTAATGTTAGGATGGAAGCAATATAGGGTGTTACATTAATTTACTAAAACTAGAAATAAAAATTCAAAGCTAGACAGGAACTGGTATTTCCCTCGAGCTTGCAGGAACTCAGATACCCCAGGCTCATTGAAATCATCTCTAGCTCTGGTCCTAAAGAGGAGGTCTGCAGTGGCACACAAGTTAATAAGAACAAGGAAAGCTTAGAGTGAATAAAAGGAAGCATTGATTTTTTTCTTGATGAGACTAGTGAATTAATTTTAGGTCTTGTATCTTTCTATAATTGGAATTTGTATCTTTCTTACAGGATAGTAATTTCTATTGTTGTCAGCTAATTTCCGTAGGACCTTACCAGAGCCAGAATAAACTACTTTTCCAAAGGCAACCCCAGCTTCAAGCTGAGTTATATTTTACAGTCCTACAGAACAATTTAATCCTTTTCTACTAAAGGCCTGCTACTGTAATACCCTCCCCTACACAGCACCCAGGACCAGGGTGCTTTGCAGAGCAGGTCGGACGCACAGCTTCCCTTGCCCAGCAGGCACCCCTCCTGCCAGCCGCACAAGCCTGGCCAAGCTCCTGACAGAGCCATGTTTCACTCCATCCTTCCCAAGAGCGCTGCTGTACTCATGGGCCAGAGGACTTTGAGGACAAGCAACAGAAGATCGGTAACACCATTTACATCTACTGTTCCTGACTGAGAAGGCCACACAGAGGCCAAGGGAAGAAGCAGCTGGGCCAGCCTGGAGACATGGCTAGGCAGAGACCCACCACCCCACAGTCTTAGATTTCAGCCCAGGCCAGCAGCACCCTGATTGACCCACAGCATCTCTGGAAACCCCACCACACCAGCACTCAACATGGCACCACTGCAAAACCATTAGCATAGCCCAGTAGAGACACAACCCATCTGTTCCACACAAACATTTCCCACAGGGAGGATTTCAACGCTACCG